>NC_073695.1:225846904-225933415 GCF_029784165.1 Wyeomyia smithii | reverse complement strand
TTCATTCTAGGCCGCTATCAGCTCAGGACCTTTTGGGCTCATACCCCAGTACCGTCTAATGGTGTCGGCTTTCGGGTGGAATGCATTGCGTTGCCAGGATTCCGGCGTGTCAGCCTCACCAGCGAGGGGAAAGGTTACCGAGTGATAAAAACCGGAACAGTCAACGACAACAGCAATTACTCAACTGTGAATGCCAAGCGTAAGATCTCGTGTGCCCATCAGTGCCGCAACCAACGCTAAAAGGGAGAGCATAAATTACAGCAAATGACCATTGGCAGCCTGCAGGACCCTGTGGAGCACATAAAGCAAATAAATAATCATCATTATTATCATAAAATATAAAACGCACAGTTTGGTCCATACCGCAGTTGACGCTTCGCCAGGTTCAACTGTGTCAAGTGTGCTACTAGACGGGGGGTGAAAAAGTGCAAGCGGCGCATAACACAGCAGCGCTCATTAAGCCATAAAAAAACTAGTGAATAATTTAGTGTAAGAGTGTACTGAGAATGAAGCGATAAAAATTAAAGAGCATTTAATGAAAATTTGAGTACACAGAAGAGCCACATCCACTCTAGTGCTGGAGGGTTGGGAAAAGTTTCTGCTTCATCCGCTCAGGCACAATCTACTGCTACCTATATCCTTCTCCTTCTGCTCTGAAGTGGCCCAGAAGACCCTTTTCTGCAGGCTAGATGCGAACATCCGGCCCGAGTGTATGAGTGTGTATGTGAGCAAAAAAGTCAACACAGCAGAAATTAGAGACATCCTGCTTCCCACCGTTGCTCGTCGCATACCTTCAGTCATTCCTGTCCATTGCACCCAAAACTAATTCTGCCGTTCATGGGATTAAAGTGTTTATTCTAGAACGTCGACTACATACTTTATCGCCATCCTTTCTGGTTCTCTACTGTGTGTGTGAGCAAAGGCTCAACTTTCGGTCCCGCACTCGAGCATAAGCCAGTTATCTCATCTAGCATCACTTTACTGGCAGAATCGGTAACAAATCGGCGCATAACTGTGCTCTAGATAATCGCTTCACGTGTGCGAATTGCTATTTAGCAGAATTAGTGTTGCGTTCGACGCGCTTTTCCTGTCGATTGCCGGGTTTCCTTGTTGCATGTGCCAAGGATTGATGGATTACACTCGACGCTAAGGAACCAGGTGATGACGTCATGATACCAACACTGGATCAACGAATTTGGATTATATTTTGTTGGTACCTTGTCTTGCAATGTGAGTATTCGAATTAATTTATGTTGTATAGTATGGTTTCTATCGGTAAATAGTAACACGATCATTTGAATAATTTGTAGTCGAGAGATTGCTGGTTTATTGATTTCAGGTGCAATATTAAATTTACAATATGCTCAAGAGTGTATATATCTGAGTAGAAATTAACAATTGCTGCACTTCTGATGAACGAATTGGTCCCTACTCGTTTACATTATGCGTATATAATGTCCTGAAATAATTTCTACGTTTTTTGCTTTCGGGATACCTTTTTTGTTTTGAAGTTAGTGATGTGTATCCTGAATTGAAATACTTTTTATTTTGAAAATTACACTGTGAATTGTCATTTATTATAATTTAAATTGAAATCAATTATGAATTATTTTTTAACCATTTTGAGACATTGGTAAACTCTGTTAAAGCCATTGTTTAATTGTTTTGAAATCTATTCTTGATTTAGTGATTCTCAAGGCATTTTCATGAAAGTTTGAAGCATTTTTTTCAGTTTTTTATGGTTCTCACGAACTTCTTTTTTGTTGTGAAATTTGACCACTGCGTACATCATTTAGAACTTTTATTATTATTAGTATTATTATTATTATTATTATTATTATTATTATTATTTTTATTATTATTATTATTATTATTATTATTATTATTATTATTATTATTATTATTATTATTGTTATTATTATTATTATTATTATTATTATTATTATTATTATTATTATTATTATTATTATTATTATTATTTATTTATTTTCTGATCATCCGACTTGTAGTCTTAATGAAGTTATACTATAATAAAAGTGTTTGTGGCTGAGAAAAGCCGCCTTGATATGCGCGAGAGGCAGATTTCAAGCCGGCATAAAAACCCAACATCTTTTTCGCACAAATACATAGCAGTTACAAGTCAAACATAAATCGTACAAAAGGACAACACTTACAATGTAAAAAAAAATGTAAAATAGTTGAACTAACATTAAAAATTAAAATTATCGTTAAGATTATAAGCTAAAGCCATTCGACGAATAGGTTCATGAAGGCCATAGTTCGTGCGGTGCGCATTTAACTGCAATAGTCGCTGATGGCGTTGCGGACGAAGAGGGCAGTGTAGCTGAAGCATAGTTAGAAGAGCTGGGCAATTATAACCACTTATCAAAATTTTGTGTGCTGTTCTGGCCATAATATCCTTGCGACGTTGTTCAAGAGGTGCGATACCAACCAATAAACAGAGGCTTTCGTAGGGCGGCAAATGATCAGGGTTACTCCATGGCAATGCGCGGCAAATCCTTCGTATGAAATGCTTTTGAATGCGCTCAATTCGCTGAATCCAATAATCATAATACGGATCCCATACCACACATGCAGTTTCCAGGATCGACCGTACCAAAGAGCAGTAGAGTGTGCGGGAAGTGCCTGGGTCTTCAAACTCCTTTCCGATCCTATAAATCAAGCCAAGTTGACGATTGGCTTTATTTATAATTGTCGAGTAGTGCTGTCTGAACGTCATTTGCGTGTCTAATAAGATTCCTAAGTCAGTGACAACTTCGCTTCGTTGTAGAGTTGTTCCATCGATGGAATAATCAAATAACAAGGGCTGTTTTTTACACTGGAAGCTGATCACGGTACACTTTGGGACGCTTATCAACATGAAGTTGCGATTACACCAGTCATTAAACAAATCGATTAGCTCTTGAAGCCTGCTGCAATCCTCAAGTGTTTCAATAAGGTGAAAAATCTTAGTATCATCCGTGTAGAGCAGTCGTGTACCAGGTGGTAAAATCCGAGTGACATCATTGATGAACAGTGAGAAGTGCAGCGGCCCCAGTATGCTGCCTTGAGGCACACCGGAACTGTTACTAAACCAAGTAGATTGCGATGTACCCAGCTAAACTGCAATCTTACGTTGGCGTTAATATGAGTTTAACCATTCAACCATCCCAGCGGCGACTCCAAGCTTATAACATAAACCCCCCTACTATACGTGCTAAATCACGTTTGGGCAACCTGAAAACAATTTTTTAGAAAGTCGAAATGTTCTAAAAAAATACTATAAATAACATTATCCTTCAATTTAGGGTTGAGCGCCTTGACTATTGCAACATCGATTTTTTTGGGACAGCCCACTATATATTTCACTCTCCTGATATCTAAATCGGGCAGCGTGATGGCGTTCCATAATTGTCATGGAATTATTGCAGAATAAATATGTTTATACATAGTGAAGTCTTTTTTACACTTTTTTTACACGTTTTTTACGACGATTTCCCAAATTACGCATTTTTTATGTCGTTTTTTTTTCAAATATTGCGTTTTTTGCGCAATTTTCGTTCTCGCGTAAAACAGTTACAGTCATTAACAGTAACGGTAACAGACTATAGTAGGGTGTTTCTAACACAGTTACATTTCTACGCGTTTTTTTGAACGTTTTTTCCAAATGACGTGGTTTTCTTTACGTCTTTTTTTTCAAATAACGCGTTTTTTTACACGGTGTTTTAACATGGTACGTAAAGTCGTGTTGAAAAAGTACTTTACCGTAAATATAAAAACCAAGACTTAACGCCTGTTTTCAGTAAAGTGTGCACTTCCTATAAATATCCTAAATTGTGTGTAAGTTGTTAAAAATGAAATTTCGATTTCATGATGAATTTATGATTGATAGGTAAAGTTTAAGCGGCAAATTAAGCTATAGATGATCTCTTTCCTATAGTGGACCATTATAGGTTAACTCACCCTATGTAAAGAGATTTAGTTGGCCCACTATAGGAAACTTCACTGCAGATTAATTAACCCTAAAACGGTCGATGCTTCTGCCTATTATTATTTGGGAAACAAAAGTAATGCAAAATTGTTATGCCTTTTATCATAAATTGTTGAATAAACTTTGTTGCTCTCAAGCAAGTTTTCGATAATTGTGATGAATTTAAAAGACCGTCATGACATCGGTCGAAACGGTGGATTTAGCAGTAATTGCTTCGGCGTTTCGCAAATGGATTGGGAATATTGTGTTACCGCTTATGCTTGTAGGGTGATTCAACTTATAGTGGACCCTTTGCCTATAGTGGACCATCTGCCCGATTAACTCAAGATATGCGAAAACTTGGTTTACAGAAAACATTCATCGGAAAACATTTTATTTGCATCAAAAATGCGAGAAACATTTATAAAATTTCGATTTATTTTAGGAGTAATTGAGTTTATCCAAAGGGTGCACACTGTTTTCAAAGCTGCAAAAACGTGATCGAAATTATTTTGCCCCAAAAACATTGATTTTAGAGCCGTAACGTCTTCAGCAAAGTTGTTCCATTATTTATCCTCTATGTTATAAAAGTTGCAATTCCATGATTAATCCATAAATTGTGCAACAACTTTGCCAAACAAAGTGAATTTTTATATGCAAAAATGAAAAAAGTAAAATTCGTTTCTCACTATTAAGTGGATTAATCACAAAATTGAAATTTCTATAAATTAAGAATAATTAATGGGTCAACTTTTCTGAAGACACTATGGCTCTGAAATCAATTTTTTAAGTCAAAATAATTTCGATCACGTTTGGAAACAGCTTTGGAAACAGTGTGGGGTGGTCCACTCTAGGTTAATTTTCCCTAGTTTTGTATTTATCCTTCGCTTGCGAGTTTAAGAAATAGTTGATCGCATCGGCTATTACGGCGAATCCTGATCTTCTACTCATCTTATATCCTACGACATATTACTAACACAAATACACTTTATATGACATTCGTGGAGATGCATAGGTTAACTTGTACGCGTACAAACGTGTGTCGGACTCTTTTCCGTTATTGATCTTTTTGAAGAAAGAGGTATTGAATTATTATAAATAAACTTTTTATGTGGCTTTCTTTGCAACATCACTAGCTCAGGTCAATCACGGAGGTGCAATTACGATGTGTGCGGTTGTCGATGCTCATGATGGATTCCTATTACACTAAAGTCGCTTTTTACGCGGGGATACGTGCCGCTTAAAAAAATACCGCGTAAATTCCGGAATCCGCGTAACCAAACCGCGTAAATTCCGGTATCCGCGCAATAAACCATCTTTAATTTCGCATTCCGAGTGAAGGGAAACCGAAATCCGAGCAAAAAAAAAATACCGCGTAAATTCCGGAATCCGCGTAAAAAAACCCGCGTAAATTCCGGAATCCGCGTAATATAAATATTTGAAATATAATTTTTTAAATAAATTCCTAAGGGGCCATCCACATACCACTGCTCATATAAAATATAAAAATTTTGCATGGACCGTGGACACATACTCTCCCTCCCCCCAAAGCTGTCCACGTGGTATGTGGATGGCCCCTAGAACTCTTCATGAAACATGTTAAGACCGTTTTGGAACTATTTATGGAATAGTTTTAAGTTCTTCTGCAGAAATTCAAGAAATATTTTTCAAACATATTTGTGAGGAAAACATTCTTGACATAATTTTGATACATCTTGGAGTCATCTTGTAACGAAAATGAGCTCTCTTCAAAAGCGTAAAAATATACTCAATAGTAAATTAATTAAAAGTTAAGCTGCAAACCAAACATGTTTGGTTCAGTTTCACAGCATTTCAGTGCCATTTTTGAATAAATGCATTGCTCTCAGTGGCCTTGCCTCTCTGTCAAATTATATCATTCTCTCGGTTTCGCAAGACCCAGACATTTCATTCCATATTGCGCCACAACTCCCACCAATTTTGAACAATGAATGACGATTGCGTAGTTACAAGCAATCAAGTAATCCGTTTTGTGAGGTTGTTGATCGGCGATAGTAATGATTTAGCTCGGTAATGTTGTATTGTGTAACTATTATTGAATTCTTTCAATTATTTTCTTGTAGAGCCTTGAAAAAGAATGTGTATCATTATTGGGGCTCTATATAAAATGTATGGGAAAAAATTCGTTTAGCGGTAGGGCTCAAAGGTTGTGAAACTTCAATTCAATCGGACTACGGGATAGGGAGCCGTAAAGTCGTAATGTACAGAGTAGCCGTAACATTCACATAGTAGCTTATAAAATGGTCGAAATTATTTATTTAACCAAATGTCTTAAATATGCATAAAACTTTGAGATCTTGTAATGTGTCAAAAATGTTTTTTGGAAAAAAATCAACTTTTGGGTGAGTCTTTCAGCTCGAAAACTATCTAACTCCCAGAAAGTAATAGAATTTAGTTAATAAGCAAAGACAACATCAGATCTCGACGACTCATGCTTTTCATAGACATTTGGCATCAACAAATAAATTCAGATAGTGAAAATTTCATGCTTTTTTTTTTCATCGGTCAAAAAAGTAAAACTTTAACCCCATCGAGATTCTACATCCCGAAGTCCGATTGAGTTAAAATTTTGCTTGAAAGCTTCTTCCAAGAAAGTGAAACTTCCAGATTGATTTTGATTGCTAAGGCTACGCCAATCGTTTGAACCATTACCAGTAACTTGGGCATCAACTCTACTCCTAGATTGATCTTATTAAACAAATTCTACTTAAATCTAAGGTACTGCAACGCCGTAGAATAACTTTTTCCCGAATTTTCTTCCTGTCCTTTTCTTAAATTTGTCTCTGTCATCTAAAGCTACTAAGAAAGGGTAATTTTATCGCTATTTTCGTTGCCTAGTTATTTCGCTGCTATCCTCGGGAAATAAGGTGTTTGGTATCAGCACTTTATTTCGGCAAAGAAATATGGAGAAAAAAATACTGTTTCAAACTATACAACGGAAAGTTGTATCGCATGTCCGTCTGTCTGTCAGTGGAAATAAAATTTTGTATCTTTACATGATGGCAGGAAAGCATTTCGTCTTTTACGTTGTTCTCTCCTGTTCTTTCTCTCCAATATTTTCCCGTCGAACCACTGTATTGCTTATCCAGGTTTTGTTACATGATAGTTATTTACCCTCCCAGATGATCTCGAGATACGATGCTGGCCTAACAAACTAGTCGTCGTAGGCTCGAGTTTAGACTCGAGAGAGACTGTTAGTGTTTGTAGGTTCGTGGCGCTAGCAGCGGAATTGTCCTGTACACTAAACAGTTGGATGCGAAGCCTGTGTATAAATAAACAGAAAAGCGAGTTCCGAATCGGAGTATAGCACCAATCTGTCTTAATCTTCAATAATATTTTTTCGTTATCCATAACCAAACGCTTCCATTATGAAAGTCCACCACAACTTTTCGATGGAGGCGAGTGGTTTCCGTAGTAACAATATTAGTTTTATCAAAGTTGTGCAGTGCTTCTTACAGCCAAAACAACGCTATATAACTTTGATATGACCAGTATTGTTACTTGGGTACTGAAAGGTTTGATGAACTTACCTGATATATTTATTGAACGCCAAATAATATAAAAATTCTATCTCGAAAAAATATTTATTTATTTATTTCGTCAAGCAAATGTAGACTACAGTTATAATAATACAATGTTTTCTTATATTTTCGATATTTTCGCAGTGCTGGTTATAATGACGCATCATGTGATTTATTGGGCCATTTTTGTGTAGTTAGTTGCGTGAGAGTTTTCTGAAAATATTTTACGATTTCCTAATTGACGACTGGCTGCATAAAACTTTAGTTGCGATAATAATTTAGAAGATTGCACGCGTTGAGAAATAATGTCATTGATCAAACAAAGCATTGTAAGTTCGCGGCGTTCTTTAAGTGCTTTTATGTCTATAAGCAAAGCATGCAGCGTGCTTAATATGATGATAAGGGAAATGCTGTCCAATTTAGCTTACGAAGCGCGTACAAAAAATTGTTTTTGGAAAGATTCAATGTGTTCTTTATGTGTGACCATATAGCGATTCCATACAATGCTACAATGTTCCATAATTGGTCGAACCTATTAAATATGTAATAGTTTGATTGTTTAGGGGTCTTGAAAATTATGGCCGAAGGGTTTTATAAAGCCCAGCATACTAATTGCCTCGTTGATTATTGTGTTATAATGTTCTATGGATGTAAGTTTGGAGTCTAAGACTACGCCTAGGTCCCTTACGATTTTGCATTTTTCTTCTGGTTGGTTTCCTAAGAAAATGTCTGTTGGTGGTGTTACTGTTTTTCTGCTGAAGACTATTGAATGACATTTTTTAATGTTGAGTTGCAATAGATTTTTGTTGCATCAAGTGTAGAATACATTAATTTCATTCTGGAATATTTCAAAGTCTCATGCATTGATTACTTCTATGCAGAGCTTCTTGTCGTCAGCATATACAAGCACATGTATTGATTTAAGAAGAAAGAAAATATCATTTGCGTGTAATATAAAAAGAAGAGGGCCCAAGTGAGAACCTTGAGGAACCCCGGCAGTTAATTCTATTGGGTTTGAAAAGGAATTTTGATAGTGGACTATTTGTATTCGTTTTGTTAAGCATGACTGCAGCCATTCCAAAAATTTTGTTTCAATTCCGTATTTTTCAATCTTGAAGAGCAATAAAGGTATATCGATTCTGTCAAATGCCTTGCTAAAGTCCGCATAAAGAGCTTCCCGTGGTTGCCGTTTTCCATTACAGTCAAAGTGAAAGTTATGAATTCTAAAAGATGTGTGGTAGTTGATCGGCCTTTATAAAAACCGTGTTGCTGAGTTGTAATTTGGTTTTTTACTTGCTGAAGGATTTTTTCATTAATTATTGATTCAAATAATTTTGGAATGCATGAAATAATGGCAATTCCACGATAATTACGAATGTCAGATTTGGCGCCAGATTTGAAAATTGGCACTAAATATGAGGTTTTCCAGAGTTCTGGAAAAAAATCCATTCTTCAGAGACATATTGAAGAAGTATAGTAAAGGTAAAAGTTACAGAGCTGTGTGAAGGCGAATAATGAGAGCATTCAGAGTACATTATTTTCAGCTATTTGAATCTATTCTATCCCTCATACAGCATGCTCTGATAAAAACTTTTTACCGTGCCGATAGCTGTGTGAATCTCTTGTTCGTTCGAATATCAACTACTTTGCGCTTGCTTGACTGAAGTCTCCGTTCAAAATTCTATCAATTCGCTGGATTGGTAGTGATTTTCCCATTTCTGGTGCTGAAATAACTATTAGCCATTGGTTTCTTGTAACATGGTTTTATAGTAACACTAATTTAAAGAATCATGCTACATCCTGTAGAGCACCCATGCTTGCTGTAGCCTGACGAAACTAAATAGGCGCTATAAGTTTGATATCATTCATTACTTTCTTGAACGAATGAATGGCAAAGCATGACAAAAAGTAACACCAGCCGAATCAGTAAAACGTTAAATTTGGGGTAAGAATAACTAGATTCAATTCAGTATCACTGCAAAGGGTGAGAGTGAGTATACAGTTAGCTTCATTTCAGGTGTATTCCAAGCATTGAATGTGAGATTTCGGAGCTCTGGTTTAGATAGTTCTTCTGCCAAGTTTTTGAGAAAAATTGGCGCTATTCTGCCAGGTCCAGGACCTATCGTAGCGTCTAAATTTTGAAGTGCGTTCTGAATTTCAAACTCAGATATTTGATTGACAGATAAAGAATTCGAATATCCAGGAAAATACGAGAAATATTCGCGGTCGCGGTCTGTTTCTTCAAATGTGGTGTAAAATAGAATGGAATATACCTTCATAAAATTTGATCTATGATGTTGAATAAGGTGAGGAGTCCTATAAAATAAAACAAAACGAGAGATCCTTCTCTTAAACCCTTCTAAAGACATAATTTTTTCAGAGTGTATATTTTTCGGAAAGACAAAATTGTTTTCTACAACTTTGCCGAAGACGTCATATCGATTAAACAAACCGTTTTGGCCCTAAAAATAATCAATACCTTCCCAAAATAGCATTTTTCAATAGCTTGTCAAAAATGAGTCGTGTACCAAAAAATTAAACCAATAGCACAAAATGGCATCTTTACTTGATTATATCTCAAAATGTGCAGAAATTTGTGTTTCATTTGTGTGGGACCCTCCGCTTCCATAAGAGGGAGGATGGTCGAACTATTATGGACTTATTTGTTACTCCAAAAGCATGCCAAAATTCGTGCATAATTTGTGTTTTATTTGTATGAGACTCGTCCCTTACAGAAAAGAAGACGGACATATTTTTTACCTCCAAAAATATTCACCAGCCAAATTTGGTTCCATTTAGTTGATAAGTTCTCGAGATGTGTAGAAATTTGTGTTTCATTTGTATGTAATCCTTCCCTTTCAGAAGAGGGAGAGGTAACCGAACCATAATGAACATAATTGACTTTCATGTGCCAGATATTGTTCCATTTACTTGATTAGTTCTTGTTTTTTTCGTTTGTATGGGATTCCTCTTATATGTTAGAGGGAGGGGTGTCAAACCATTTTGGACATGTTTGTTATTTGGTTCCATTTACTTGGTTAGTTTTCGAGATGTGCAGGAATTTGTGTTTCATCTGTATGGGACACCTCCCTATAGAAGATAGAGGGGTCTCAAAACATCATGGGAACCTTTCCCGGTCCCGATACCCCCTACATACAAATTTTCGCGTCGACCGGTTCAGTAGTTTTCAAGTCTATAAGGATCAGAAAGGTCTGCATTATTATATGTTTATGATATGATATAAGTCGACATCCATAAATTACATAACGCAAAAACCCCAATTTTCGCCCCCTCCACCCCTTATGTAACGAAACTTAACGCCAATATCTACCCCCCCCCCCCTAAGTAACACACAAAACATGATAGAAAATAAGTAACAACAAAAGTAGTCATATAAGTGTACTACTAGCGCAATTGAAAACTTGTGTTATTATATTGTGTTTGAAGTTGTTTTTCATCAGTAATACAACCGCGTTTCGAAACTAATCTCGTTTTTTCTGGTTTTGGAGATGTTTTTAATAACATGAGTTCAAGAATGACAATCACTATCACTTGGTCTTTTCGTAAGACATTACACCATCTAATAACAACACTACGTACCTGTAAAATGCTTTTCCTTAGTACAATAGTCGTAGCATTCAACAACCAACTTAAAATTACTTGATCAAATTATTATTTAAATTATACGAACGATTTCTATATTTATTCGAAGCGGGTCAAAACGCGCCATCAAAAGATAAACAAAACGCTTGCAGTGTAACCAATACCACTTCAGATTTTTGTTATTGTATATCTAACAACGTTTTCTAGTTTTGTTAGATTTTATATCCAGATAACGTTGAAACTTTGTGAAAACAATTTCAATATTCAAGCGAAAGAAACAACTCTTTTTGAAAGGTTGAATATTATTTTTTGTTATCATTTTATAATCAATTAAAACTGCCACTGATAAAAGAAATTGCCGATCTAGTTGCACTGCGCAGACACAACACATTTGCGCATGCGCTGGTTAACAGTTGTCATAGCAGCAGATTTGCGCATTGCCGTATTAGTACTCGAGATGTATTTCGCCACTGACCTAATCATATCAAGTTGGCTTGCTTTCATGCAGTTATCGGTACTTGTTCTACTAGCCTTCATGTATTGCGCTTTTCTGGTGATATTGATGTCATGGAATAGGTAACGTCAACTATACTATACCAACGAGTGTTACTTGACCCCCCCCCCACACACACACACAAATTACGTATTGCTGTAGAAGAATTTACCTGCTCGTGTTTGGAGAGTCTCTCCAGAGATAGGTCTGTTTTTTGGCTTTCTCAGTCTTTATGAAGAAAATACACGACAATCTAGCAAAATTGCCCGACGTTTCGGCCGTTTTGGTGGCCTTTTTCAAGGGAAAACTGTATTCAACGTTAAAAGTTACTAATAGAGTATAAAACATAGATAGTCACTCACTTTAGTTGTGTCGTATTTGTCTTAAAAGTTGGTTTCCAACGGTCGGAAGTCTTGTATTTTGGTGGTTTGGTTTTTGCTTCGGTTGCGATGAACTTTTGCTCGGTTTATTCATCGGAAAACTGCGAACTTTGGTCACTTGGAAATTGGCTGTATAGTACATTAACGATCGATTTGAAATGGTGCTCAGATTAGGCGGGTATTGATCATTGCGGTGATCTACTAGGGGTGGTTTGTTGGTGTTGAATATTGCTTCTGCGGCGGGTGTAGTTTTTGATAGTGTGTAGTATTCCAGCGTAAGCAGTGTTGATGCCATCGATATCAGTTCGGTGGTTAACTGTGTTGTCTGTATTAGCAATATGACACATTTCTAGCATTGGTAGTGCCCATGTGTTCCTGCTTCTATCTATTATTTCTACCTTGGTGAGGTCGAACATGTGTTGGTGCTTGATGATGTGCTCCATCATGGCTGTTTTGCCCCCGAGGTTAACCATCGAATTATCACGGCTGTTAGCACCATCCTCTTTCAACCGTTTGTATTGGTTGATGTTGGATTTATGTCCGTACAGTCGGGTTTTCAGTTGGTTGCGTGTCATGCCAATATATCGCATATGGCAGTCATTGCAAGGCAAACTATAAACAACATTTGGTTGCAGCAGCGGTTCGATGGGGTCTTTCGTGGTTTTTACTAAGTTAGATATTGTTTTAATTGGTTTTTGTGCAATTTTTAGGTGCGGAAAATCGGATTGCAGGTGTTTCACTATGGCTGTGGTCAATTTCCTTGGCACTTCTAAGCCTTGGCAAAAATTTGCACTGCCTATCACTGACATTAAACAAGTTCCAGTCTACCACATGCTAGCAAGCATTGAATCAATCATACGCACCACCCAAGAACGCACCATAACAGATGTCATGTTGTCACCCAAATCCAGAACTACATTTCGAGAACAAAACAGCATCACCAAACCGATCCACTTAATCAGTTTTGCCAACACGCAATCTAATCAACCGTCAAATTTCTAGCCGAGAATGAAAATATCTGCATAGTAAAAGCAGGTAATAGAACTGTAATTATGTATAAAGAAGAATACGACCGAAAACTACAGGAGCTACTAGAATCTCCAACATACGAAAAAGTATCCAAAGACCCTACTCCGACAGTACAACGCAAAACCAACTCACTGATCACCAGACTGTTTAATGTGAAGCTAATAGATAAGAAAACTCAAGTACAACTGCAATCAACGACAGCAATATGCCAACGCATATATGGACAACCCAAAGCGCATAAACCGAACCTTCCCCTACGCCCAGTAGTTCCAAACATAACAGCACCAACGTACATGCTATCAAAATATCTAGCACAAATACTACAGCAATCGTTCCACAGTGAGTACAATATTACAGACAGTTTCCAGTTTTCAGCATACCTAAGCGAAACCGTCCTACCGCCGAACTACGTTTTGGTATCGTTTGACGTCGTTTCCCTGTTCACAAATATACCAATAGAGTTAATCACCCACAACATAATCATGCAGTGGGACAAAATTGGATCGAAAACCAACATAAACCTGGGCATGTTTTTAGAACTGATAGAGTTTTGTGTCAAAAACAGCTCCTTTTGCTTCAGAGGTAAATACTTCCGGCTAAATGATTATGGATGCCGCCCAAGATATATATCTATGCGGTTAACATAGGATTGTAGCTTTTGGACGTTTCAGACGTAGTCAATTGATATTACATTGGTCGCACCGAAAGCAAAATATAGCTTATTATTAACTGTCCCACACCGCTACTAATGCATCTTCAAGCTTGGCTTTTGTTTCTATGCCAAGGATTTCTTTTGTGTGTCGAGTGACAGTAAGTAATCTCCTACGTTCTACATTGAAAAAAAAAAAAAAAAGAAACACAAAGAGAAAACCATCAGATCCATCGGTGCGCTGTCAAGACTCCTAGTTACTTATCACCTCCGTCAGCGAAAATACCCATTTCCTAACGAAACCCGCGTCATCACGTTTTTTTTCGTCTAGTTCTCCCAGGATGGGCAAAAAGGCGCAACTGAAACGACTCAGTGGCATGAATAAAGCAAAACAAAGCAGAAAGGATAAGTAGCATCGTGCATTCTACACCTACCACAGCCAGGCATAAATAAGTACCAGGTGATGAGGGGGGCGTCCTTCACACGTTACTGTCAGTGTGCGTTCAGAATGGTAGCGCAGAACAGGTGTGCCAGGTTCGAGTTGGGGGTGGTGAAGAGCGGGTTAGCTCCGGCTGGGGAAGCACGGGCGGACCGGTGTCAAAATGCGGAGCATAAACTCGGCAAGCGTGTCGGGTGTCGTTTGATGGTGGCGCTTTGAATGGCATTGGAATTTTGCTCCACGTTGCTAGAGTGGATTGCGTGAAGAAAGTTGATGGAACCTTCCTTCCCATACGCTTCCGTTGTATAAACCTGTCATATCTTCTATCAAGGTTATGGGAAAGTTCGAGGTGATTGTTAAACAGTCACTTCCGAGGGTGTAGTGAGCCGAATAATTTAATTAGAGTATTGTTCGAAACAGCGAGGAAAAGTAGTAAACTTTGAACCGTAGGTTTCAAGTGTTTTTTCAAGTGTGGGAATTTTCTCAAGCTTCAGTACCAGAGGTGCGCCCCTTTTTATAAAGGTGTAATGGTGTAAATGTGGAAGTGACAGAACAAAGTATTTCTCGGGACGTTTTATAGCGCATGCTGAAATAATTAAAAGCTCATAGAAGAGAACCGCTGGGGAGGTCGTGAATTTCTCCATTCTTTTTTTTCTTCTTTACACCATCTTTATACTCCAGGTGATTTCGTCGCTCTTAGTTGCAAACCGAGTGCCACTCGCTATAAACAGATAGGGTGGAACCGCTTCAACCGAGGGGCAAATGTATACGGAATCACGAAGGGCGCAATGATTTTCACCTGGAAAAGCATTCGCACATCGTTAGCCAAGTATTGCCACAGCTAGTCGCTCTTTTAATCATTTACGTTCACCGCCGGTTGAATGGAGCACGATAACGACGCTTTGAAGGAGATTTTATTTTTAACGATGACAACGAGAACGAGGACGAGGACGAGGACGACGCTCGCTGCTGATGGATACGTGCAACAAGCTTCCGCAGTTGGGGTGTCTCTGCGCTTCTCCTGTCCCCGTTTCCGGCACAGCTCTCTACCGGGTTGACAGATACGGGCAGGAGTCGAAAAAGGGGTGTGTGCAGATGGAATGATTTGCTTTTAATTAAAAATTTAATGATGAGAAAAGTTTTTTGATCAGGATTAATTCAATTTTCCGCCCGGATGCATTGGAATCCGCGTTGTTACGGGAGGGATTAAGTGCAATTCGCGGGAAACATGTGTGTGTGTGTGTGTGTGTGGGCTGAGACGCAATACCCGTTGTGGGGGTACCAAACCGGGTTGTCTTCACTGTTCGTGTTGATGCTGGTTTTTCATAGATTACTAGTAGAAATTAGTTGTTTTTTACAATTTGATCTTTGTGTTTTCTTCGTGGAATTAAATATGTGTGCAATGATCGTTTGATTGCATCAAACATTCTTGATTTTATGAATAAATAGTTGAAAAGTAGCGTTCTATTTTTATCTGAGGTTCTGTTTGTTACAACATTACTTGCTCATTTTTTACCTTAGCATTCTCGATTTAATGGAATCAAAGGAGCGCAAAAAATCTGAATTTGAGTTTTGAAAATAACCATTTCAATGATGAATATTTTAGTTAAAATAAAGACTGTAGGCCTAATTTGAACAAAATTCACGTATGTTCAACATTTGGTACTTTACATCGATGTGTGAAATTGGAAATCCACAAAAATTCTCTGTTACAGTACTTGTCTTCTCTACTGAATCGGACCGCTCAGTTTTCAACGAAGAGTGTTTTATCTTTTATTCAAAGCGCACTGATCACAGCAATTTCCGTGGTCGGTTATACCCTAGCTATTCAGTCAAACGTACTGTCCGTTTGAATTGGTATACATAGGGTGTACAAAAGATCGGTACGTTTTTTCCATTCATAATACTTATTGATAATTTTTGTACGTTTTGTTATTTATAAAATTTGTTGATAATTTCCGAATAAACACAACCGATATTCGCTAAAATAAATAAATTGAAAATTTGACTTGAAAAAATTCAACAGAGTGAGCGTCAAGTTTACCAACCATTCCCAATGCACCCTACTTGAAGTAAATAAAATCACTACATCACGTGACGGGTCTTTTTCGAACATGCATACCTTCGATAGCAGGGAAGACACGAGCAGCCCGATACGGGTCACATTTTCCCTTGTTTGGCCATCATGAAAAATAAATGAACCAAGGCTTGTTTGGCCGCGGTACTTAAAGATTCATCCGGACCAGCCGACAATCGTCGCCGATGTAGTTTCGCCTACTACTATCAGACACTTTATTACCGAACCAAATTGCTCATATCGAATTCAAAGTTAAACATTGTTATGGGAAGGGGATTGCGTTCTGGTATTGTGTGTACTGATAGTAGGTTAGTTCAGTCGTTGATTGGGTTCATGTCCGGTGAAAAAAATGTATATGTTCTGAATATCTAATCTAAAATTGTTCCACAAAAAGGATTCCTAGCTCGTTATTATAAAAATAAACAACAAACATTAGTACTGCTTTTGATCCACTCTAATTCAGCTGTCACCTCAACTTTAACCTCCACATCAGGTAGCTCGAAGGTGTCTCAGCAGCAGTGCCTTTACCAGCGGGAGTGTCCCACCAGCAAGCCAGTTTACATTCCACCGTCATCGTCACTGTCATCATTACCATCATTGACTGCTGCACGGTGGAAATCTGGCAGGAACAAAGCATCGGTTGCAGTGCGCTTTCCTGTCGTGTGTGCACGGTGCGACCGATGTGCGTTACGACTGGATAAAGAGTAAAATTATAATTTTCTTCGATTCAGTCCTACAGAAATGTCATCTACGCATGATTTTTTGTTAAAGCATTTCAAAAATTGGATTAATACGTTTCAAGGTAATCTGTACCCTGACAAATATTCCAACATTAATATTTGATTAAGATTTGCTGGTGTTTTAGTAGTAGTTTTTCATGTTTTTCATGTCGTAATTTAAAGAAGGTAGTAGAGTCGTCGAGGAAAGCAGGAGAAAAATTTAAATGGATGAGCTTGTAGAGAGCTAAACTACTACAAAGCCTCTGAGAAGAATTGCTTACCATTTAACTTTTTTCAAAGTCGGGAACGAGCAGCTGTATAGTGCTATTCACAAGATTATCCTGAAGGTATGATCTGAGAAAAAACTACCTGGTCTGGTTAGAATGACTCGTATGCTCTATTTAATAGAATAGAATAATCGATTTTAGCAACTACCGAGGCATAACCTCGATCCGCTAATAAAAATCTCTACCGTTTCTGGTTCCATAGCCTGAGGCCAGAAGCCTTGGTAGGTGAACAACAGTGCGGTTTTCGAGGGACTTTGGGACCAAAAGTACAGTCAGCAGAAACGGTGTAGAGTCGATCATTGACGTAATGATCTTTAGCCCGGCACTGATCATGAACTGGAGGGTAGATGATGGCTACACGATGGTCCGGTATAGTGTGGACCACAACGTAAAGCTGCAAGTGATCTGTAGAGCCAACACTCCGACCGTCCTCGGTTGGAAAGAATCGCATTTCGATGCCGAGATATTCGAAGAGTCAATGAAAAGAGGGCAATGCGATAGCGGTCCTTCGCGGTGCGTGCCTCCGTGTAAGATAGAGGATACAACGCGCGCAAACCGACAAACCGGGGGTGCCAACACGAGTCCGTACAAGCCAAGACCAAAGGCATGTTGACGCCTGCGGAGCGATCATTAGCGATGCTGGAGCTTATCATTAACGCCACCAGCCAAGTGATTCGCCTCCGACTATCGAGCTTCATGTCCGACGTTCCAGTATCTCAGACACAGACCTTTAACTCTGTTTAAAGACTTCAAGACGGCGTAAGGTTTAGTGAAACGCAAAGAGCTGCGACAGATTATGCTTGAAAATAGTTTCCCAACAAAACTAATTGAGCTGATACGTGTGACTCTTGGCAGTTTCACATCATGCGTCAGGACAGCTGGCGAATTTTCGAACGCGTTTATGATGTTGGGAGGTCTGAAGCAAGAGGATGGGCTCTAAAACTTACCGATCAACATTGCCTTGGAAGGTGCTACTCGAAAAGTAGGTGTGTAGAGGATTTGCAGACAACATCGACATTATCGCGTTAACCGTAGAGCTGTGGAGGAGGTCTTCAGGCTTTCAAAAGAGAAGTTGCGAGAATTGGGCGCACCATAAACACTGCAAAAACGAAGTGCACTGTTCCGGACAGAGAACGTTGTAGTTCTTCGAATGTTGGTGCTGTGGTAGTGATCAATGAGGATACTTTCAAAGTGGTTGATGGATTTGTTTATCTTGGTAAATTCGTAACGTGTGCTAACGAGGTAAGTTGTTGCACTCCACAAAACGCTGATCCACCCGTCGGCGATCTAGGGACATAAATCATGGACTTAGAAGGAGGCCAATCGGCGAGCGCTTGTGGTCTTTGAGCGTAGAATCTTGCGATCAATACTTAGAGGCGAACCTGAAAATGGGGTGTGGTACAGACGGTTTTCCTGTACAAGCAGAGACGGCTATTCTTGTACACGCAGAGCGTCACCTTATGTACAAGATTAAATTTTATTAACACTAAATGCCTTAACGCTATTCTTAGAGAGTAATTCGCAAGAGACGACTTCCTCTCGTGAATCCACTTTTGTTTTTTTGATCTTCCACGGTCTGTTTCTTTTTTAGTACCCAATTATTCGACTTAATTTAGTCAACTAAGAGCGACGATTCTGATTCTTGTAATCCTAGTTCTCTGAGTTTTCTAATAATCCGTAACTCTCCCTCACATATGCGGCGATGAATTGCGCGCCCTACCCAAGGCGCTCTGATCGTTATTCTATCTGTGTACTGGCTTCTTGGCTTGCTTATGAGAGTGTTTTGCTTACTGGTATGAACGATTTCTTTACTGGTTATTAAGTATGAAAGCAACATGGTTACGTCCTAATTCATCTGAAAAATTAATGTTTGGACAGAAATCAGTAGGAGAAGAATAATAAAGTATTAAATAAAGTTGCAAAGATTATTTATCCAGTCTTTACAAATATTGATTACCAATGCACGATGTTCTGTGGCAAGAACTTGAAAAATTATTTTACTTAAAAGTAATTTTTACGGTGTTTTCGCTAACAGTGTGCAAAATTTAAATACAGTGTCGTCATTATTGGTGGTCCCCGTGACTCTGTGGTTAGCGATGTAGGTCGGCTAGCTCTCCCACACGGTTGTGATATCGGTTTCGATTCCCGATCGAGTCGAGGATCTTTTCGAGCTGAAAATTTTCTCGACTCAGCACTGGGGCACGGTGTATCGTTCTACTTATCCTACACATGCAAAATGTGCCAAGAACAATATCGATAACGAATTCTCTCAACTAATCTAGTTGATCGAGACCGCTATTAGCCCCAAGGCTAAGCGTACGATATTGTTTTTGTCGTCATTATTACCCTTGTAGCTGTGTAGGAAAGTTAAATCACGTTATTCAAATTTCGGTTTTCTTCTCCAAACTTACTTTGAAGTGGATCCTTGAAACATCCCAAATAACACACGTTGTTATAGAACAGTTGAAATAACTCCTCTAATACATAATTATGGCGTTTCGAATAATCACCATCACCAAAGTTGTACGTGCGCGTCAAATTATATGGTGAAACATTGTGTTTTACTTCTAAAAAAATCATGCGCCATTCATTGGATACCGTTTCCTATTTGTCAATCTGTTAAATAACAAGATTATGCATTACAGAATGTTCGCTGATTTATTTAATTGCGAAGAGTCAATTGAGACCACCACCACGTAAACAACTATCCAACATCTCTTTTTTACATGCGTAGTAAATCGCAATGTCGTCCCAATGGAATAAAGAAATTCGCGCATTTGTGGGTCAGAATCCGCTACGCGCATGCGCTTTATGCGTTGCTATGACAACATTTACCCAGCGCATGCGCAAATGTGGTGTTATGCGCAGTGCAACTAGATCGACAATCGTGTCGTCAATGGCACTTTAATTTTTGATTGATTGTAAAAAGCAATGTACAACCTTTCAAAATGGATTGTTTCTATTGCTTGAATATTAAAATTGTTTTCGCATAGTTTCAACGTTATCTAGACTTAAAATAAAACAAAACTAGAAAACATTGTTAGATATACGGTAACAAAAAATGAAGTGATATTGGTTGCACTCCAAGCGTTTTGTTTATCTTTTAATGGCACATTTTTACCCACTTCGAATAGTTTTATTAAAATAGTTCAAATATTTTAATCAAGTAATTTTCAAGTAATTTTGCGTTGGCTGCTGAATACTACGATCAATCAAAAGAAAAGCCCTTTGTAGGTACGTAGTATTATAATTAGGCGTGTAATATTGAACAGGCGAGGCTGCCCCGGTATTTCATGCACAGTTTTTCCAATAGTGCAAACATCTGGAAGACAACTTGAAAACAAGTGCCATTCATGTAAAAGTTATTGTTCGTTTAACCCATGCTATTGGAAAACATCTCCAAAACCATGAAAACACGAGCTTGTTTCCGAAATGTGGTTGAATCACTGGTGAAAAACAACTTCTCGCAAATGATGTATTTGAAGTTGTTTTCTGTGCAGTTTTGATAACATCATAAACACAAGTTACGGACAAGCAGCGGCAGTTTATATTCGCCCACAGTGCTTCAAGAAGAGTGCAGGGATACCTTCTGGTCCAGGATCGAGATTTAATGCCTTCTGGTGATCTGATGGAAGATCAGCAGAAGGGTAATTCAAGTAGTCGTGTTCCACAATACCAACAACTCTGTGTGCCACAGATGGTGCGGGGTTTGCATTATAAACGGACTGGAAAACTTCGCAAACAGACTTGTCACCTCATTGGGAGAATTTGCCGTTGTTATATCCAAAGAGACCGTGGCAGAAACGCGATTGCACGTTTTCTGTGACCGCATTTATTTCCAGAACATTGATGGGTATTACTTGAGGTTTGACTGCTTCATCTCAACATAATTTTTGTAGCGGTTGGGAGCAGCGAGTTGTACTGACTTCTGATTGAAAGGAGAGTGCTACGACTGTCCTCGGATTTAGAGTTGAAATATTTCTTGCGGGCCTTGCGGAGCTTATTGCGCAAGAACCGACGTCGAAATTAAGAATAAATGGTCTACGATTAATCGGTGTTGAGTAATGGGACCGCTCTGGTTCAATGAGATCGACATTGTCGGAATCCGAAGTGAATTTCAAGTCGAGCCTACCGTTTTCATTCGCATGTGAATCAACCTGACTCAAGCCATTTACAGGCATTTCTTCTTCGAAAGATACCTTTTGCTCGGTTGATGCATTCGATGTTTAAACAAAAATGTGCCCTTAATGTCAACTATCGATTAAGGTGAAGTTATCCCCAATTTTTGTTATTATGAGCGTATCTTTCAAATTGTAAACCAGTAAAAATATGAACTTAAAATCAATAAGATAAGCAGCGGCTAACTCGCTTTCTATTTGCGATGTTTTTTTTAAATCTTGTGTTTTAATTGCTTCCCCCTTATCTTTTCAAGGTATATCGTTTCTTCGATTCGCAAGACGCTAAGAGATTTTTTTCCATTTCTTAATGCGAAAGTACGAAAACTAAATCTCCTTCCGTATTGGCAAAAAATAAACCCGCATCGATAGAGCTCTTATCCATGCAACAAAATAAGACGTTTAGGCTTGTTTTTTTTTCTCCTGATAGAACTAAAAAAAATAAGTCGAGATACCCGTCACGCATGCTTGCTCTTCGAATGCTATTGAATTTACCTCAGTAGTGAACACCGTGGCGTACTTCTATGTATTTTCTATAAAGTGATTCACCACTCATGTTTCGCTCAGCTGTGCAAGCAGCAGCAAGTGTTAGTTTTTCTGCGAGCAGCAGAAACACAACACAAAACGGAAAAAATGTAGTGCAATTGCTACTGACAGCAGGTCATACTGGACAGGAAATAAACGGGGAATTTTCACGGAAAAAATGTAGTGCAATTGCTGCTGGCAGCAGGGACTCGAACCCACGACAACTGCATATCTGTTTCGGTTTTTGACCACAGTTGCAAAGACAATTAAATTGCATTTTCCTTCAGTTATCGCATGAAAGCGACATGATCAGACCTCGTACTATATCCCCACTCACATAATATCATCTGGTTTTCCTTTCAGAGGAATTTGAACTATAATATCATATCGTTTTACGATGTTTGTTTTAGACCTATGCTGTAAGTGACCCTGGCTTTTTTCAAGTTTTGTCATTTCTTCAGCTTCGCAAGACGCAAAGAGATTTTTTCAGTATGAAATACGAAAGTACGAAAACGTTAAAGGGTATGTGCTTGAGTGCACAAACGAAGGCTTGACGTGGGACTATGATGGGTGTAAAGATTTGATTCTTCCATAGCCACACACCAAACGTACAAATACCATACACAACAATCCATGAACACTTCACAAAAACACATTCACCTGTAATAAACCATAGCATACAAACTAATAGGAAAAGTAATTACAGGTCGGACTCGATTATATACAGCCTCGATTATATATTGACTCGATTGTATATGATTCGATTATATACAAAATTGTATATAATCGAATCATAAAAAAAATAATTTTTTTTTTTCAATTTTAAGTATAACTTACCTAAAGCAGCAATGTCGTATAGGGATCGACCAAAAATACGTAACGCTTGGGGGAGGTAGAGATCTGACGAAACGTCGCAATCAATACTTAAAATTTTGAAGATCTATACAAAGAGCGTTACCTAGAGGAAAGAGGGGGTCGAAAATAGTTTTTATTTACGGTACGTAATTAATGGACGTTCCCTTTAGTCCAATATGACGTAACGCAACATTTTTGACCCAAAACGTTGGTTTTTGAGCCATAATGTTTCAAGTAAAGTAAAGCTGATCTAAAACAGAAATATCGCGAGGGAACGTTTACAAATTATGTAACGCTCAGGAACCGGGAAAGAGTTGGCAAAGTGTTGCAACCCATACGGAAAATTTAAACAAAAAGCATGGCAAAGGGGGAAAGGAGATCAACAATAATTATTCTTGCGTTACGTTATAAATAAGCGCTTCCTTATTGATTCATAAAAGTCCGTTCTTTGTCTTTTTCAAATGATACACAGTCTTTTTTTAAATGATACACAGTTGCTTCAGCGATGTTGTATTTTTGTTGTACGTTACGAACCGACAGACCTTGTTCGAGATCGTAAAGAACTTTTGCTTTTTGAGCAAAAGTTAAAACGTTTCTTCGTTTCCTGGCTTTTACGTAAGCACTTGCCATTTTTTGTTCTGAATTGCTTGAAAACGCAGCACAACAATATCAAAACTAAAAGAGTAAACAAACACAATACACACTGATCAAAATTTTTCTTAAGGTTTGCTGCAATCAGCCATGTTTAAAACACGCACTACGGAGAAAATATTTAAAACACTACACGGCGTGTATTGCAACTTGCACTGCGTAATGTGTAAGAACGACCGTACACGCCGTGTAGTGTTTCTATGCAAAAGTGGCACCCGTGCAGCACGGTGTAGTGTTCTTGCCATGGCTGACTGCAATAACATAAAGAGTAACTACGAAATCTATACATACATAAATTTTTGTAAGAAAGGTTTTTTGCGACTTTAAGGGGGTTAGTCAAAAAAACTCTACTTATTTATTTAAAAACAACAAAAGATGTATGCAAAACAAACAAACAAAATTTTCTGATTCGATTATACATATATACATATATTTTTGTAAGAAAGGTTTTTTGCGACTTTAAGGGGGTTAGTCAAAAAAATTCTACTTATTTATTTAAAAACAACAAAAGATGTATGCAAAATAAACAAAAAAAAAATTTTTTTCTGATTGATATTATATGCATATATTTTTGTAAGAAAGGGTTTTTTGCGACTTTAAGGGGGTTAGTCACAAAAATCCTTCTTATTTATTCAAAAACAACAAAATATTTATGCAAAATATACAAACAAAAATTTTTTTTTCTGATTCGATTATATACAGGATTCGATTATATACAGTGAAAATTTTTCGGAGACTGTATATAATCGAGTCCGACCTGTAGCTTATTGCCTAAAAGAAATTTACCTCGGATGAATGCATTTTTGCACACACATATTATACACACATACACGTTATACACACACGTTATATACACACACACTACTCAAAAGCACACGCTTCTCAGGCACACACACACAAAACACACACACACAAACACACACACACAAACACACACACACACAAACACACACACACACACACACGCACACACACACGCACACACACACACACACACACGCACACACACGCACACGCACACACACGCACACACACGCACACACACACGCATACACATACACGCACACACACACATGCACACACACACACGTTCACACACACGCACACACACGCGCACACACACGCTTGATATATGACACATTATATTTAACAAATTACTATCGGTAGCATCGAAACGGCTTTCAAGTCTTCCAATGGTCCCTTCCAATGGTCACCAGTGTCGATCACGTCCAGTTTCAGGCTGTATTCTAACAACGATATCTGAATTAGATTACCACTGGTGGGGTCCAACTTAGATCGAAGGGAAGCCGAACTGTTCGCTTTGACGGTCGACCAAGGAATGAGCTTCTCTCAACACGGAATGTCCTTTTATAGCGTCACTCAGTGTGGGGAACTTGGGAGATTAGGAAAAGAACCAATCCCGTGGAAGCATCTCTGCTTTCTTTCATCGTCGCTTATGTTGGGTAATGAATGCGATGCCAATTGGCTGGCATTGTTAGCCAATGACTGAATGCGTGAAATCATTTCGTCTATGTTTTTGAAGTCTGCGTTAGGGAAATATACCAATCGTATGAAAATGTATGTGGATATTGGACCTTCAAACTTTTCCGCAATTTTCACGGAGTAATAAGAAAATGGTAACTAAAACTATCATTTTATACAAATCTTGTATATTTAAGCTTTCCAACGGTATATTAACTATTGAAATCGGAACAGTTGTTTGAGCGCTATTAGCATCTAAAATCTTCCATTCCGTCAACCAAAAACGTTACATGTTCAAACCAGTTTTCTCAGAATGTACCTTAGTATAGCGAAGAAAGACGTAGTCCTATGTCAAAAGATACAGCGCTCTCAGTTTATTACGCTGTTGCGTGTTGCATATTGTAAATGTGTGGCAACATTCTGGTCGTGTCGCATTGAAGCAGATGGTTTTTTTATTCTCCAAGAGTTGCTTAATCCAATGATATATTATTTATCTTACATATATCAAATGTCCTTTAAAAAATCATGAAAAAGCCTTGTTTTTTGAATATTTGGTAGATATTACCCCTTAATTAAGTCGATCTGTCTGCGGGAAGCATTAACTAATCATATGCATGAATTCAGTTCAGCGCTGGTTGGACGAAATCTGTGGCATTTTTTAAAATCTGTTGTTTCAAGGACGAAGGAAAACCGTTGAAAACTAACCGAGTGATAAGCATTTGAAATTGGACAGGATTTTGTCCCTTATTAAATTTTGAATTTTCATTTTACACGCTTCTAGAAATTTTTTAAACACAGTGTTCTATTTCAATAAGTGGGCGCCAATTTCCTCGAAATATTCTCGATTGGCTAATTCAGTATCTTCTTGAAAAGTTTATACCATAAAGATTATTTTGTGATCCCGTTTTCAATCTTCAAGTAAAAATTTTTTGAATAAATTTATTATTTTGAAATACACTCATTCAGAGAGTGGTTACAACCAAAACGAACGTAGAAGATTATGTTGTTTTTGAGGCAAATTTTATTTATGTATTATCGTGCATTGTACAAAAAAAAAGAACAAACCACAAGCAAATATCAATGACGGCTACGCGCTTGTATGTATCTCTGCTGGGAAACATAAATACATTTAGACATGATCGCTAACTTGCTGCGTTGCATTGATGCAACGTTCAAATTTACTCCAGTGTTTCGGTTTCCATAAAGCGATGAGTCTGTGTTTTTCAGGGCTGCAAATTTTCAAAACGGTAAACGAAAATAAAAAAAAAACAACATTTTCACTACCTCAAGTTGGAACTGACGTTCAGTATTACCCACGATAATTTTAAATAAAAGTCCGGTCATTTAAAAAAAAATTAAATGTCTGATTCAATATCGAAATTATTTGATGTGAGCCAGTTCTTTGCATGAAAATGATGACGTAGATAAGCATCTACATTAACAACCGCATACACATCGCTAAAGCAACACAGTGTGTGCGAAATCACAGAAATGCTTGTTAGCGAACAATTGGAGCTAAGTCTCTCTCATATTTAGCTGGTTTGTTGAAAACTGAATTTCAAAAATTTCAATTTCAACTGAAAATCTTTCATGACAGTGAAGATTTGCAACGTTCTCAATATAACTTGCAGTCTTTGAAATTATCAATTTTTGTATACTGTATGACGGGGGAAAAATATATATGGCTTCTCTTTTTATATTTTTTCTCCACTCTGTATGTGTACGACGAACAAACTAATGCACGTACGGATGAATTGGAAATGTAGGAAATCAATTATATCGTATATAAATGAATGGAAATTATCGTAAATCGAAAACAACAAAATCGAGATCGCTTACAACGGTAATAATTATCCGCAGTAGTTGGTTTTCAATTGTATATTGTTTCGGAGCCTGACTGGTTCCCGATTTTAGGCTTAGAATCGTAAGACAGTATGAAATAAATCTCTTTTAACCGGATAATCTCGTATATCGATACTTATATTAATAACTTGCATACTATTATTCCTCAGTAAGTATATCACCTCCAAAATCAGTGAGTAAATGCTGTTTTCGTGCATATTATGCGAGTTTGTTTGATATTTAAGAGTACCTACGGATATTTAAAATAAAACATGAATATGCGTATTAAAATGTTGACTGGGATGTGCGACAGTATGTGTTGTTACGTACCGGAATTAATCTGATTAGTTTTTAAGCAACAATCATTTTAAAAATTATTCATTCACTGTTCTGTCCATCATTCGCATAGCCGAACACAACGTGCGACATTGCCGTGACAAAGGCAAAAGACAGAAAACCAGCAACCATTCTTCCGTTGGGTGGCCGGTGCGGTGGAAAGAAAAACGGAAACCATCCCAAGCACCGGCATCGACACGGTGATGGCCTGCTGGCTTAGCATGCCGTGGCATACAATCATGAACCCTTCCTTCCTTCCCCACGGTACAGGGCATCGAGCGGAAAATTGTGCTGACAATCGCTGGGTGGCTGGTTGATATGCACGAGCGGAAGGCCGGTGAACAAATCACATGAAAGTTGAAAGTTAGATATCAAACGGCAAAACGCCGCTGTGTGGCTTTTGGCTGCCCTCTATCTCACGAAGTGATGTTCTTTTCAGTTTTGCTTACTAACGCACTACATGTAAACAATGGGATTTAAGTGTTGGGGATGCCTCACCAGTGGAAGAATCCAGCACAGAATCCAGTAGAACTTCGACAACAAATTTATATTGAAAATGTTCGAATATTTTCCACTCGGTTAGTCTCAATCATTCAAGCATTTTAATATGAAATGGTCTTCCTGTGGTTCAGCAACAGCTTCGGATCATCGTTGTGGCGACACCGTATCGTGCAGCGATGGGTTGGTAAAATTGCGCCACACCAGCTGAGGCGCCCGAGTCAAAGCTGCTGGCAGTAAGTGCACTGCCGGGAACCGAGAAGCTGAGCTACCGAACACAATGGGGTTGGAAGTCCTGGGGCAGTGGATAGCTTTTCCGTTTGCACTCCATGTTGTACCGATCGGTAGTTGGGGTGGAAGAGAACGAGAAAGAGAAAGACAGAGAGGGGAGCGTGTGCTGATGGCTGTTTGCTAGTAGGTATTATGTAAAAACAGACAACTTAAAAGGAGCTCTCGTTGCAACTTTCTGTGGCACAGCATCGTGATGGCAAAACATGCAACTCGATGCAGCTGTGAAGCTACTCGCTACGCGATGGGTGGATGTTTTCCTTGCCAGTTTTCCACTTACGCTCCTTTCATCCGGTCCCCTTTCGGGGCGCACAATGGGTGGTGGTTTCGGTGCTGTGTATCGATAGCGATTATGTACTTGTTTATTGCTCCGACTGTGCAATAAATCTGTAACATGAGCTCTGATTTGCAGATAAGTATACACTAGCTGGTCGTGTTCCGGTCTACGAGGCGCGGCGGAAGTTACACCACAACCGCGGCCGGCTCGCTGGACAGGGTGTTGTTAGACCGGACGCAACACTGTAATGTGGAACTGAGTCCGGATGGGACTTAGCGATTGATTGTGTAGTAACACACAATGAGGGCCATGTTGAATAGTATGTTGAAGTGCATGTTCGAGTTTCAGTGGTACCACATTATCGACGCTCTCTCTCTCTCTCTCTCTCTCTCTCTCTCTCTCTCTCTCTCTCTCTCTCTCTCTCTCTCTCTCTCTCTCTCTCTCTGCTGAGAGGTCCCGAACACTGACCAGGAAGAGATGAGCTTTTGTGTGTGTGTATGTGCTCTAACGGCCCTGTTGATGTTTGAGGTTTTAATGGTTCTCGTTGCAAAAGGTTGTTTGATTAAACGCACTTCAATTTAGATCTGGCTTCTATGGAACCGACCGAACGAGATCGAACATGGATAGGTTATTGGATAAAATGGTTCCACTTTGTGGTGGAACCGAGATTTAATAGAAAACAAAACTTTCGCTTCATGCGATGGTGGTTTTTTAATTTTACTCAACAAATACCATGCGGGCATTGTTTTAAATTGACGATTGTTTTGTTCTTATCAGATATATTGTTTGGAAAATAACTTGTGCAGTGCATATCATAGCAATGTTTTTTATGAGAGCATTGTGTGAAAACTAAGCAGAAGCTATGGATAGTAGAATACAAATAAACAAATTATTTCAAGTCGTGATTGATTAACTATAACCCAATAATGGATCATTGATTAACTGATCGTTATTAGGTCAATCAAATTGAGTTTATTTATTGTTAAAATCTACTAAATAAATTGATGTTAAAACGAAAACGCAGCGGCTATGCTGGAAATATTTTTAAAATTTACTCAAATATGTTGACTTAATTAATCGCAGAGATCGTAAACCTATGATAATATACCTAAAGCCGTCATGTGACCCCTCAGCATTAATTATGTGCTTTCGAAACGTTTAAAATTACTAAACAACTGTACAGTGTTGTTCTCCCGTGTTCATCCCTTGTTGAACTATTCGTACAACTATGGCACACAATAGATCCGTCGACCGTTTCCTAAAAGCAGACCAGAAGTTAACAATGTCGGTAAGAAGGACAAGCACTGCCGCTCCTGTTACCCGACCTTTGCTGAATTCATTGAGCGGGACACCCGCCCTAAGATACCCGCTAGGATACACGCAATTGAATTGCATGGAATGAAATATTATGTCGGATGACCTGCTGAGACAATCCGTGTTCGGTTGGTTGACGACTGCCTTGGGACCCCGGCTCAGGTATGCGAAACGTTTGACAACATTGAAAGCGAAAGGAGGCTTTGTGTTGACAGCAACATGCACACACACGCACCTAACGAACCAACCAACCAACCTCTGGTTGTGGCTACTGTTGCAACACAATTGGTGCCTGCACTAAGCAATACACGGACACGGAGGGTGACGAACTTCCATCAAATTATATCACCGTTCGGAGTTCCGACGTTTGCTGCCACAAGCCATTCGAGGGGTGGCGAATATCCTTTATTGCGTTGCGTCGTGATACGCGATGTTTACGAGGAATTGCAAAATAGGTACTTGCTCTGAAGCCTCCATAACGAGGCTTATGTTTACCCGAGTCGAATTGGAATGGTTTTTTTTCCTGCGCCAAATTTATTTCCACGGCAGCTGGAAACGAGTGTTATATTTTCTGTTTATCGATCAGTCAAGGACAATTGAATAGTGGAATCACGATGAACGGTTAGGTGGTATCATGCTGAGATTAGGGTAGAGTTGCAATTGTAAGTACGCTCGAGGGTGGCAATAACGGATGCGAAATCCTCATTGGAGTGTTTATTCGTCCCAGTGTGCTCGGAAAAGCAATAAATATTTGAGAGACATTAAATTTACCATCACGCACGACGAAGCACGTGTTGCCGCTTAATGGGCACCCGATGTGTCAACGTCGGGCAAATAAGATGGGGTGTATACAAAGGAGCAAACACACAAAGGATTGCTGGAATTGCTTGGGAAAACTCACTCTCGTAATGATGCACTCACTCGACGCAGAAGCTCCGCTGGCAGCTATAGTCTTGTAGTCATTGTTGAGTGGTTGCAATGGAATCTTTGTTGTTTTGATACATAAGCACCCGGTGTTTTATCGCACTGAAGACCTCATGATCCTTTAACATTTGTCATTGAATTTTTTAGAACTGTTGCAGCTTGATTTATTCTTCAACACACCATTCATATGAATTGTAGGTTGGCGAGCTCTTTCAAAGATATAAAGATGCGTGCAATAGAAGAGTGTTTCTCTTTGCTGAGGTTCAATCTTTGCAGTAAGGATAAATATAATTGTACAATAGTTTTCTACATTTTATGTAGTGGTACAGTTCTCTATTCATGTCATCTCCCCACCACACTATGCACTTCAAAATCTGAAACGGAGGTTTTCTCGAAACAATTTTTTCCCAAAAGGTGTGTATGAGTGTAACTGTTTTCACCAGTTTGACACTATTTTTTTAAACTTTGTTGCTACATATTAAAAACGCGTACGTCTGATTTTTTTAAAAACTTGACTCGACATTTTTAAAATATTAACTTCAGAACACGGATGTTGAGATGTTTACTTTGTAATAATAATCTTTGAACATATACTTAGGGCTCATCGAAATGGCACGTGGACAGATTTTTGACTTTTTCCTTTTTCCCTCCGTTGACAAGCGATCATAAAAATTTGAAAAACTTCGTACAAACTGTGGACATTTCATAAATCCATATTCCGAAGCTGTCCACGTGGAATATGGATGGCACCTTATAACCTACTAGAACCAATTTTGTGATTTTTTTCGTTTAAAAAAACAGAGCTCCAGGAAAACCTCTTACAAATACTGCTTCTACGTGATATTAGCGCTAACCAATTTTATGATGAACTAGTTGAACGCTCCCGGCGATGCTCGGGATCAAAGGTTTCGAAGCCAAGATTTTTTTTATACTTCACTGCTGCATTAGCTCAACTCACTTAAAAAATATTTCACACCTTATATGTCCATCATCACTTTTAGTACTTCAATATTCCGAGAACGCACAGAACGGAAGTTTCCTTATTGGATTGCATTTTGTGATTTAAGACTGATTTACAGAAACTGGAAGTCGCCATTTTGGATTTCAAAAAGACGTAAGGAGTTCTACTTTTGGAAGTATTGAAATTGTTGGCCAAATAGCTCTTTAGGTTATTTTGCTGAAACCGGAAGTCGCCATTTTTCATTTCTATTTTTTTTGGCAGTGGTATTTTTTATAACTCACTTGTAACCTTATTTATACGATTGAAATGATTTAATTTTGAAAATGTCGCTCAAAAAAAATAATTCTGCTCCGTGCATTAAGTAAAGTGACCCATAATTGTAGAAACGCTACATTTTGCGGTGTTTTTTTCACTTTTTCATGATAATACATCACGACTTAATGAAATGATCAAGCTTTACAACATTATCAAGCTTTTACAACAATGAAAAAACTTTTTGAATAACTTTTTTTGATGATTTTATAGACTAAATGATCTTGAATGCCAAAAGCGACCCATAATTGTGTCTTTTGCTATGCAAATGATATTTTTCTTTTTAACCGATTTACACACATCAGCTGCAATAAACAATAAAGCAATAAATGTGTTCTGTATTCCCCGTGGCTCTGTGGCTAGGGATGTCGATTGGCTCTCACACGGTTGTGATATCGGGTTCAGTTCTCGATCAGGTCGAAAATCTTTTCGACCTGGATTTTTTTTCGACTCAGCACTGGGGCACGGTGTATCGTTGTACTTATCCAACAACATGCAAAATGTGCTAAAAACAATATAGATAACGGATTCTCCCAACTAATCTGGTTGATCAAGATCGCTATTGAAAGGCTAGCGTGCTATATTGTTGTGCTGTATACATAAATCATCTTCAAACATACGTAGTTTTGTGAATTATATCTCAACTTTTAGCATTAAGATACTTTTTATTTTTCCTCAAATGTCTTCCCGAACGTTAACGAACATTTTAATGAAAGAGTAATCATGTCATCGATTCAGAGGCAAATTCTGCTAAAAACTCATAATTTTGCATGTTTTACGTAGTTTTGTGAATAATATTTCAAGTTTCAGTAATCAGATACTTTTTACATTTCCTCAAATGTCTATCCTGAACGTAAAAAAACTTTTTAATGAAGAAATAATCACATGTCTTCGCTTTGAATGTTGATTTAGAGACAAATTCAGCAAAAAAAGTAATAATTTTGCATGTTTTACGTAGTTCTGTGAATAATATCTTAAATTTAGGCAATCAGATACTTTTTATTTTTCCTCAAATGTCTTTCTTGATCGTTAGCAAACATTTTAATGGAAAAATAACCACATGTCATCGCTTTGAATTTTAATTTAGAGACAAATTCAGTAAAAAAATCATATTTTTGCATGTTTTACGTAGTTTTGTGAATAATATCTCAAGTTTTAGTAATCAGATACTTTTTATTTTTCCTCAAATGTCTATCCTGAACGTTACCAAACTTTTTAATGAAAAAATAATCACATGTCATCGCTTTGAATCTTAATTTAGAGGCAAATTCATCATAAAAAGTCATAGTTTTGCATGTTTTAAGTAGTTTTGTGAATAATATCTTAAATTTTAGTAATCAGATACTTTTTATTTTTCCTCAAATGTCTTTCCTTAACGTTAACAAACATTTTAATGGAAAAATAACCACATGTCATCGCTTTGAATTTTGATTTAGAGGTAAATTCAGCATAAAAAGTCATAATTTTGCATGTTTTACGTAGTTTTGTGAATAACATCACTAGTTTTAGTAATCAGATACTTTTTATTTTTCCTCAAATGTCTTTTCTGAACATCAACAAACATTTTAATGTAAAAACAGGAGAGTTGTGTGCAAAGTCACGACCGCAAGGTTGAAGTAGAATACTTTTACAAGAAAGATAACCCGACTGCTTGCGTGTCAGTCATTTTTTCTAGTAAATAAACGTTGACTAATCAGATCAATCGAATTTCGCGCTTCAACAAGAATTGACCATTTTCAATAGTATAGTAAGTTGCTTGTCATGGTTGGGGCTTGACAATTTTTAAATTTTGAGATGAAATTTTTTTGGATGTCGTGCTCATGACTGAACAAAAAGATAATTCAGCACGTTCTGAGACACGGAGATAAAGTAAAATTAATAACTTTTACAAATTTAAAAATGTGAATTAATTCATTAGAAAATATTAACTGTTCAATCAATTTTTCATTTCATCCTGAAAAGGACAATTTGTTGTTCATTTAAGTATCGGATGAGATGCTGATCACATCTTTGCGTTATCACTGACAGTGTGAATAAAATATTCCTTGTGATAAAATAAACAGTGAGAAGCTGATTTAACACTCAAAACTAGACGGCTCACGTGTTGTTGAAATGAGTCAACTGTACATTGAATGCATTCACTAGTGCCCACTATCGCATTTCACTAAAGTGCTTCATTGCATCAGCCGCTATCGATACTGAGATCCGCTGCAACTAGTGCGCTATCCATAGCCATGCCACACTTGTTGGCGCTATACGCTGCCATTGGTCTCAACTATCCCTGCATCAGCTCAGCTGGCCCAGCTGCTATCGTTGCTGGAATCCGCTGCAACTAGTGCGCTATCCATTGCTACGCCACAGCTGTGGCCGCTTTCCGCCATCGCTGGTATCCACTGCATTGCTAGTGCTGCTGTTAAGGGAGGACGACTGCTGTTGTCGCTGTCTAGAACTATTATGAGCGGCTTCGGCTGACAGGCTCTTATATAGGCCAAATAGCATGTTTTCAATTGCAAAGTATATGATTCTGTCGACCGTGCTTGGGAAGCAATCATATAACGACCAATCAGAGGTCGAATTTTTCGTTTTGACAAGGCTTGACTATTTACAATAGTACAATAGTGTGAATAATAAAATTACAATTATCTTCTCTTGGGAAGAATCTTAGAAGATTTTCCAATCTATTGCTGCAAGAACGAAGAAAATCCATCGAAAACTAATCGATTTATTAGCATTTGAAATTTGACATATTTTTCACTTTTTTCGGTTTTAGATTTTCATTTCACATCCCTATGTAGCCGAACTCCCTGAGAGAAGTATTCTACTTCAAAAAGAACACCTGTCACCACTTATTTTGTTATTTAGAACGATTTAAAATGATAGTGATGACTGTACACCTCAGAGACGGAGGAAATAACATCAATAAGATCAAGCGTTACGGAATTCCATTTTTATATAGTAGATAAACTTTAAATAATTTTCATTAAAAAAAGTCATCCTTGTCAATGTCAACCGATAAGAAATAACATCGAGGAGAAATTGAATTATATTTTCAAATAAAATGGGTATATATGCAAATATCTGATCTGCAACTTCTCGACAACGGCGGAAAGGAAAACTTGTGTTATGTCACCGTGATAAGCAACGGAATCGAACAATGTTGCGCGTGATTCTCACCAATTACAAACCAAGCAATGAGTACACTGAGGTTTTTTTTTATCGCGGGGGATGCGTTCCTAATGCGCCTGTATTAAAAAAATCTTTTTGAGTGGAAAATATAACGAAAAAACCTAGCGGTCAGACCCAGCCTTTCTTATTCAACCTTATTATTCGTTTAAATAGATTTACACGAACACTTCAATTTTCAGAAAAAAATACACCTAGATAATATCTGCTGGATTTATTTCTCACTCTGAGTAACAAATTTTTGGTAGCCAACAGAGTAACTATACTAAAATTATTATTATTATTATTATTTCTTCTGGTACGTATATGGGATTTAGGCCGGTTATCCACACTTAATATTTAAATACAATAAATTAAAGACAAAAATACAATCAATTAACACTCATTAAGTTGCACTCTTAAATATAAACTTAGTCTGTTTTTTAAGATTGCAGTTGACATGTCGATGTTAACAATATGCTGTAGTTCATTAAATGATCGCATGAAACGGCATGTAGCCCAATATTGGTTTTATCAAAGTTTAATAGCGCTGTTTTGGCTGTATTAGGCGCTATAAAACTTTGATAAAACTTATATTGTTACTAGGGAGGTTCATGTTGTGAATAATTCAAAGCTTGTTGCGGAGGGTAACACACTCTTGGATTCCTTAACGTAACCGTATTGCTATCATTCGTTAAAATATCATTTTCGATACGATTATTTATAGTAGAATTCTTTTCTATTTCAAATATGACTTTCTTTTCACAACTTTCAAACCACGTGTTCATTTATGCAATCATAATAAGGCATCAGTTAACTCTTACCTAGCCCGTTCATTTGATTTCAACTTAGTTCATATCGGTTATGTAATTTCTGAGATAACGAAGTTTCGTTCACATTTTGACAAAGTTGCAGTCTGATTGAAATGAAATTCAATAGGGTATAAAGAGGCAACTAGACCTTTCATTTGACACTATTTTGTGAAAATCGGCTCAGCCATCTCCGAAAAAAGTGAGTAAGTTTAAGCAGTCCTCGAAATGTTTCTTTTTCATAACCGGATTTCACATTTTTAAACATAACAGACAAAGTAATAGTTCAATTACAAAAAATCACAGGAAGGTTGTATGCAAAGCCACGACCGCAAGGTTGAAGTAGAATACTTTACAAGAAAGATAACCCGGCTGCTTGCGTGTCAGTCATTTTTCCTAGCAAATAACTGCTGACCGCTCATTGGCAGTATTGAAAATTCTGTGCAAATGAAGTTGAAGTATTACCACAGAGAACAGACGTTCATCTTCTTTTCAAAAGATGTGTAAAAACTTGCAACCGTCATTTACCACTAAGTGGTAATGCTCCCGCTATGTGGCGCTTTTGTTACTTACAAACCAAGCACTGATATCGATAAAATATCGATACAGTAATATTTATGCAGTGTAACTGGGGCACCATAAGACAGATGTCGTTAGTGTATTAACGTATTTTGACTCAAATTTTTACACACGATTTTCAAATTTCTTTATATGAACATGAATGTCAATTTCAGTTTGCACATATAAATACGACCTCACTGAACAGGAAAAGAACAAACTCTTTGCAGCGCAAACAAGTTTCAACAGTTAGAGTATATGTACGTACATGCAAATTCAAATTAAGATAATTAACTTTTGGTTAAAGCTCAGAACGTGAAAATATTAAATCTTCAATTCATTTGTTTGGTTGTCCTAAAAATGACAGTTTGTTGTTGAATTTAAAATCGGATATGACGCTGATTGCATCTCTGTGTTACGCCGATAGCGGGAGTTATGGTGAACTTAAAATCGGTTGCTGATCGCAACCTTTGAGCTGCCCTAACAGTGCGGGGATCAAGATACACGGACAACATGCACTGTGGAAGCTATTTCATATTCAGTAAATAAGACGGGTGCGAAAGATTTAAATTGCTAGGATCCAACACAGAATGCTTGCTTGCGTTGTAAAAAATTATTAACTTTCAATGACTTGTTTAATTGCCTTGAAAAAGGCATTTTGATTTCCAAAATTGGATTTCCTGATGGCAATCTTCATGCTGCCCCAACACGGGGGGAATAATGGCAGTCTGGCGACACACGCTGAGAAGAACCGCGCTGCTCCTGAGACGTGATGACCAACCACAGGGCAAGTGGTTTGTTTAATTTGAAGGCAACCACAGGCGCAACCCGCTGCTATGGTCTGTTACTGCTGAGTGCCGGTATCTGCTGTTACTGCTGTCAACGTTGTGGACGGTCCATCCAGTTCACCTTCCGACTAATGAATGTAGCTAGTTTTCCCAGAAACACTCTTTCATAGCCAAAGGGTGCTACGTAATAGGCCACGCCTTTCAGTTCAGGTTTACCATTTCCTTATGTTCTTTAGGCGAATTATTCCACAATTCGCATTTGATTTTTGTATCCAGCGAATAAACACCGATGGGGCTCTCACACACGCAACGGTTTTAACCCGTATCTTATTGCGGTTTGTAACATCAAGCGATTTAGTTTGCTCGCTGTTGCGTGTTGCTTCATGTTGCAACTTGGCAGCTTGGAGACGACGAAATTCTGTTTATGCTGATTGATTGAATCAACTTCATATTAGCTCTGCATAGTCGAACTAACTGCTTTTGTGAATGCGTTCTAACAGGGCAGTTTATTATTCAATGTCGGTTGTGCTGATCGCAGCCTTTGCGCTGCCCCTAAAGTGGGGGGTTTTCTAAATAAAGTACTAAATTCCTTCGATTTTTAAATGAAGAGTAAAAAAACTGCTCGAAAGGTCTAAGTTGACGTTTCCCCCATGTACGGTATATGAGAGAATTGTCATTTAAGGCATTTCGAGCAGTTTATAATTTTTCATTTAAAAATCGAAGAAAAACGATAAACATTTTTTAAAAATCACGTTTTGCTCAGAAAATTGCACTCTTTCAGCAGATATATAAAAATCAGAAAAACGTTTTAAACTTTAGGACCCAATTGCTAGGATGCAACACAGAATGCTTGCTTGCGTTGACAAAAATTATTAACTTCCAATGTCTTGTTTATTTGCCTTGAAAAAGGCGTTTTGATTTCCAAAATTGGATTTCCTGATAGCAATCTTCATGCTGCCCCAACACGGGGGGAATAATGGCTGTCTGGCGACACACGCTGAGAAGAACCGCGCTGCTCCTGAGACGTGGTGACCAACCACAGGGCTAGTGCTGCTGCTAAGGAAGGACGACTGCTGTTGTCGCTGTCTAGAACTATTATGAGCGGCTCCGGCTGAAACAGGCTCTTATATAGGCCAAATAGCATGTTTTCAATTGCAAGGTATATGATCCAGTCGACCGTGCTTGGGAAGCAAGCATATAACGACCAATCAGAGGTCGGATTTTACGTTTTGACAAGGCTTGACTATTTTCAATAGTACAATAGTGTTAATAATAAAATAACAATTATCTTATTTTGAGAAGAATCTTAGAAGATTTTCCAATCTATTGCTGCAAGAACGAAGGAAATCCATCGAGTACTAACCGATTTATTAGCATTTGAAATTGGACATATTTTTCACTTTTTTCGGTTTTAGATTTTCATTTCACATCCCTATGTAGCCGAACTTCCTGAGAGAAGTATTCTACTTCAAAAAAAATCAATAGAGTTTTATGGGGCAACTAGACTCCATATGACACTAATTTAATGAAAATTGGCCCAGCCATCTCTGAGAAACATGAGTGAGATTAAAGAGTCTCCAGAACACGTTTCTTTCTATAACTTTTGAACCATATGTGCAATCTTCATAAAATTCAAAAGTTAAGTGGTATCCGGGTAGCTCGTTCTTTTGAGACCAATTTTGTTCAAATTGGTTAGGTAGTTTCTGAGATAATGATGTTCCGTGATTTTTACAGTTTGATACATAACCTCTAAACTAAAAATCCGATTACAATAAAATTCGATAGGAGCTTATGGGGCATCTAGACCTTTCATTTGCAATTAGTTTTATGGAAATCGGTCCAGCCATCTCTGAGAAAATCGAGTGAGATTGGGAGAGCGTTTTACACACACACATACAGAAAATACTCAGCTCGTCGAACTGAGTCGAGTGATATACTTTCGGCCCTTTGGAGCACTTTTATCCCTTTCCTTTTTGCCTTTCTCCTAGAAAGGTATAGCAATCACTAGTAAAACCAAAGGTATAAAAGTTGAAGAACTGAGCATTTTCTGTATGTATGTGTGTATGTGTGTGTGTATGTGTGTGTGTATGTGCAACTTTTTTCTTCACTCACTTGTCTCAGAGATGGCTGGACCGATTTTCATGAAATTATTTGAAATTGAGAGGTTCAGTTGCGCCATAGGTTGCTATTGAATTTCATTATGATCGGATTTCTAGTTTAGAGGTTATGTATCAAAATGTTAAAATCACAAAACATCAATATCTCAAAAACCACAAGACCGATTTCAATGAAATTGGTGGCAAACGGGCTGTCTCAAAAACCCTTAACATATAAATTTCATAATAATTAAACATATCGTTCAAAAGTTATGTAAAGAAAAGTTTTCCAGAGGCCGTGTAAACTCACTCATTTTTCTCAGAAATGGCTTAACCGATTTTCACAAAATTAGTGTAAAATTAAAGGTCTAGTTGCCTCGTAGGTTGCTATTGAATTTCATTGTAATCGGACTATAACTAAGTCCATTATCTATAAACATGTGAAATCACGTTATTAGAAGGCACATATTCTAAAGACTGCTCAAACTCACTCACTCATTGAATTTTATTGTAATCGGACTGTAACTTTGTCCGTTATGTAAGAAAATGTGAAATCACGTTTTTAAAGAAAACATGTTCCAAAGTTTGCTTAAACTCACTCAATTTTCTCAGAGATGGTTGGATCGATTTTCGCAAAATCAGTGTCAAATAAAAGGTCCAACTACACCATAACACATTATTTAGTTACACTGTAATCAGACTGTAACTTTGTCCGTTATGTATTGAAATGTAAAAATCACAAAACTTCATTACCACAAAAATCGATCTGAACAATGTTGGAATCTAACCACGTTCGACGCCTGGGTTCGAATCCCACCGCCAACATAGGTGTCGATGGTTGTGAGGTGGCGTGATCCACTCACAACCAACCCAACTGGTCTAGATTCAATCCTAGCCGACACCGGGAGATTTTCTGAGGCGAAAAATCTCTGGGATCACGCCTTCCATCGCATAGGAAGTAAAACCGTTGGCGCCGGTTCTTTAATCAACGGGTCGTGAGTTAGGGTCCCCGGGCGTCGGTGATTGCCACAATAACAGTGGCGGAACTAGACCTCTAAATAACCTAAATAAGCGAGAATAAAAAAAAAGTTGGAATCAAATGAACGGGTTACCTCAAAAATCCTTGAAGAATGAATTTCATAATCGTGAAACATGTGGTTGAAAAGCTATGAAAAGTACTGAACTCCGAAGACTTTTTTCGGAGATTGCTGGATCGATTTCGGCATTTTTAGAGTCAAATAAAAGGTCTGGTTGTCCTAAAGATTCTAAATTATTTTATTACTTCAGACTTTTACTTCAACCATTATATATCAAATTGTAAAAATAACGGAAGATTTGGATAGAAACGTAACCTAAAAACCGTTGAAACCCAACTGCTTAGAGTAATATATGGCTTCAACATCTTCTTTATCCAAGTTGAACCATCTCGGCGTTGCTAGGAATTAAATTGTTCGAAATAAGTAATCATTTCTACCATTTTACTACCTCTTTAGCATAACTCATTTCAAAAATATTACGTCAAATTTCATTTATTATACTTTTATCATTATGAAATTCATTCACTTGAAATGCAACATCACTATTCGTGGAACGCACAGAGTGGAAATACACAAAACTATGACTCCTGTAGATATTATCAAGTGATATTCGATATCTCGAAAATTTGAAGTTTTTTTGGTAAATTTGTTTCAGCAAATAATAAAGTGCGAATGAGAAAGGCTAGGTCTAACCGATAGGTGGATTAATTCGTTTTTTGACGTGGGACTACGTGGTTGTTTTCTATACTGGGATGCATTCTGTAAAATAGAAAACGAAACTGGCAAATGTTACGTCAGATTTCAAACGATAATAACAGCATAACCCATGATGGATAACAATAACCAATATATTGTTGGATAGATATAACGTGTAACAATTTTTTAATACGCTAGTCATCATTATTATTTCACTGCTCAACGGTGAAAATTGATAAAAAGTTACAAGAAAATTTACGCGAACAATGAACCAATCACACGCGGGCATTCCTAGCACAGACGATGTGAATGGACATCAACCATCCTCTGTGATATTTCCTGTTTCAATATCAAAAAAAAAATGGACAGAGATCCCCCGTCCCAACAGGTCAATTTAAGTTTGCTTATTGCTTCCATGAACTTAGACTAATTTGAAGTCTCGAAAGTAAAGATCTTTCGAAAAGTTTTGAAACAAGTCTTTTATTTGAACAATTTCTAAACCTGCTGTCAGAGCATAATAAAAACTGATGTCTTGAAAGAAAACATGCTGGTAAAAGCATTAATACCGTACAGTATAATATACATACTATGTGGAGCAGACCGCCGTTGGTCTCTCGTTGTCTATCATTGCAGTGGTACACGACTTCTATTTCCGTGAAATCAGGGAAAAACTGTAATGCAGCTGCATTGATAGTGATTAAAAGTTTATCTCATGAAGTGTTACCTTAGAAAAAAAAAACTACCCAACAAGAATTGAGCATTTTTGCAACGGTCATAAGATTTTTTTTTGCATTTTATCTTCGATTATCACTAAATGATCGTGATCGAAAGAGTAGATTTCTGAAAATACAAATTTATAGAAGCTTAAGAGCCAGCGAATGCTTCTGAATATATTGTCGATTCACTAGGATTTATTTAGAATCTTTGTTCACATTGCAACATTGTTAGATGATATATTTTTGTTTTCAACTTAACAAATAATATTCTTACGTATATTAGCTGTCTTCGTAATACAGTGAATGTAATTGTTGACAAATGAAAAAAAATTGTCAAACAAAAAACAGAAATTATTCATTTCAAACTTTAACCTCCTTATAATTGTTGATTGTTATGATTTTTCGCTGGAACTTGCTGATTGTTTTGTTCAACATATCTTCTTATGTTTCCCTACGAGTGAACCTATGTAACGGCTTCGAAATTATTTCCATAATAAGATTTATGTAATAAATTTAATTCGATCAGAGTTAAATAAAACAAACAATGTATTATGATAACGCAGGTATTGTTGGATTTGGGTTATGAGGAAATAGAGTTAATTCTGATTCAGACGCATTAAAAGAAATTCTTAGTGCTTCTATAATAACAACGACACGCTTGTGCCTTGTTAAATAAATGTTGTTCGCACAAAAAACACTACACAATATCGTTAAGTGTAGTGAAGTTCTTTCGATTGTTGTTCAATATATTTCTAAAAAGAAAATTTTTATGGCGAGGCTGCGTATAAAAAATACTTAAGCCACAGAACAAACGAATTGTTGCTGTCTGCAGATTCTGTAACCTTTGTAACTAAAAATCCTTCTAATAACAGTGTTTAGTCCCACGTCACCATTTCATACAACCCTAGGGCTGTATACCTTGTAGTATTTATTTTATTTGTGTGATGCAGTGGCGTAACTTAAAAGTATTTCTGAGGCGAGAACGGCTCAAATCTTGAGAAGCAAAAAAATAAATTGGATATTGATTATATTCACTTAGTTCGAACGTTTTCCTAACATGCTGGAAGTAACATAAATGGTAAAAATATATGCCAGAAGGATGGTAAAGGTGAAATTTCAGAATATAAATTGAAACCGAACACCAGAAAAATAAAACTCCGGATAACCGAGTCTAAAATTCCGGATAATCGAATTCCAGATTAGGGAGTCTCCGGATAATCGAGTCCGACCTGTAATTCCTACCGACGCAGACGCACAAAAAAGAGCGTGAAGTTTATTTGCAAAATGCCAAAACAAAAACAAATTTTGCTCTCACGCCTGAAACCTCCCATTCAGAACGCATTCACTCCCCCTCTCTCATTTCTTTTCTCTCCTCCTGATTCTGATTATCTGTCTTTCTAAAACTATCTTTATTTTGATATCCTTTTCTTTCCTCCCCTATGTTTTTCTCTTTTTCAGTCTTTTTCCTTTCTTCTTTCTCACTCTGTCTCTTGTTTCTCCTTTTTTAATTTTATATTCCTCTCTCTTTACGTCTGTGACAAATAAAAAAAGTTTCTAGGATATGCATGAACCAATGTGGATGCTATAGGATTCATTCAAACATAATAGAGAAAGTTTTTTTTATACGTTTTTTTACGCGGGTTACTTTGCCTAATTACTCGAAAACGGAACAAGATATCGACCTCATTTCAATCACGATTTCCGTTTTAGGCCAAAGGCGGTTTTCTCCGTTTTTCCTCAACTCAAAATAGTCTTTTTTTTAAACGGTTTTTTCCGTTATATTCGCAACTCGAAAAGTCTTTTTTACGCTATCCCATACAAATTTGGAACGCATCTGTCGTGTAAAAAAAAGGAGCTTACCATTTTCTTCATTTCATAGGTATAGTTTAATCTGTGAAAATATTCAACAGTATCTTACCATAGCCAGTTTTCATTACAATAGGCTCAGTCGAGCTAATGAATTTATTCAGTGGTAAACTACAACTAAACTTAACTCATAGAATAAAATGCTACCTCATTAATCACTACCTGAATGATGTCACAGTTGTTTTTCTGATTAAGACAGTTCGCCCGTCTTCCATGTAATAAATTTTGGTATTTTTCAAAGTTACGTAATTTCATTGAATGATTCCGTTCATTCAACACAAGTTGTGCCTGAGTTAAACAAAACTCATTGAAGCTAAAACTCTCCCAATAACACTGGCACCAGGATAAGCACAGCCAGGGGCGTTCATAACCACATACGCAGCTGTTTTCCATAGAGCAGGAAAATGCGAACTAAATCGAACGAATAGGGTCTCGGAGGTTGGCCCTACGAGAGCCGCCCCGTTTTCACGTGTGACAGAATTGTGCACGTTTAATGCGACCACTTTTACAAGTTGCGACAACTCTAAACTGCGCGTTTCCGGCCATGTTTTACAGCCTGGATTGGCAAACTTAATTAGAGTGTGAGTTTTGCGCGCGGGAATCGACGGCGTGTGGCGGCGAAAAAATGTCACTGCTGCAACGGGACGGATGAAACCTCACCGAGCGAACCCATACCTAGTCTGATTCGGATTCGTTGTTGCGGGTAATATTTCGAAATAGGGAGCTGCGGATGTGCAGTGAAATAAAATTTCAGCTGGACGAACTCGCGGCTGTTTCGTTTATTGAAGCGTGCGGTGAAGTCTGGAACTTGTACGCGTACGAATAATTGCCACGTATTGTGAATATAACTTTTGAAACTGAAATTTAATTTATGCGAAATTTATATTCTGCCTAATTCAATTTCCATTCCACATGAACACAGGACTCTTTGTTTTAGCCGAGCACAAAGGCAAATCATCATTAGCTGGGGTATATTGCCTTTGGGGTGGAAGGGAATCACTGAACCAAACATTTACATAACCCTGTTATTACTCTTCCAACGCACAGGATGAAGCTAACAGTGAAACGATGTCGTCGTTAGAATTTATTCTACAGAACTTATCTAAATTACACCCGAAAAAATACGCTGATTTATGACATCATTAGGATAAATACGCTTTCAGCCGTCGCTTTCGGTAGCATCGTGAGGGAGAAAAGTTCCGAATTCTTTCATATCTGGAGCAGAAAATCATTGTCGGCGGTGGCTGTGGCAACGAACGGCAACGTCGAGACGGGAGAAAATTGCGACTAAAGAAGAACGATCTAGCGAAGTGGCAGAAGCTGGAGCACACCCTTGTTGTGTCTCGGCTGCTATCTAGTTTGAGAACGTTTTACCTACCTTGTCGCTTATCAGCAGGCCCCAAACGTGCTGCCCTGAATAAGAAGCCATGCGGTTTTGGAACAGCGGCGTACGTTTGTCTGATTATGGGAGAACATAAAATATTCATATTTAATGTTTTGTTTTACATTGACTTCCGTGCGCACGAGTCGCCAAGGGCCGTGTGAGATCCAGATACAAAATTTGACAATTTTGCAGTTGGTAATCCTCTTTTCGGCTTCAGAATTCAATACCTCAACCTCTGTCTGAATCGACCTTGTCTGTTTCTTTTTCTTTTGCCAGCAGCAAAAAGAGGCAATATTTGACTTTGCCACAATTCATTTGATTCATTTCATAATATTTTTCCGCCCCAATTCCGGTAACCTTGAAGAAGGAACGAAGTGAAAATCCGCCGGCAAAAATCGATGCTGTAGTAACTCGTTATGCTTAAATATTCAATTCAAGTATGCTTACCAGCCCGATATTAGAAGTCATCGCAGTTCGGCGCCCCTCCCACTTACATTTCATACACAATCGCACACAACCGAAAAAAAATCTTCCACTGCTCCTCGGTTTTCATACACAGTCGATAATAAAGAACATCAGAACGATCGCCGAATTCCGCAATAGTGAAGTACGTAAGCTGCAGAAGAAAAGTAAATACATTCTAATCGCTTCATTTGAAACGGGCACCATTTCTCCCAGCCTTCCCTGCTGCCCGCAGGTCCACCTCCTGATAGGTTTCTTTCAGCGCCTTGAGCTGGGTTTTCCTCCTACCGTTTCCGTTCGCGAGCTCTTTTTCTCTCAGTGTGTTTCCATGGAAAACGTTGATTGCCCGTGCTATCGTCGTCATCTCCACCGCCCGTCGCCCGCCAGTTGGCGTCGTTTTCTCATCATGGCAGAAGGGACGAATATACTGGCAGTTTTCGAACTTTTTTTGTTGTTCGTTTGTTCGTTCGTTTGTTTCATTGATTTTGTTTTTATTTATTTTTTCGTACTTTGCAGATACAGGAGGTTATCCGGGCGTGTTTAACTTGATGCTCTGGCATAAGAATGGAATTATGTTTTCTCTAGTATTTACTTTTTGCGCTTTTGTTACTGGCTGGTGTTAGCACCAGAAGGAGGCATCGAAAGAATTACAATTTCATCGGTGTGTTCATTTTTTGGCGTCCTCGTTGCATAGGAACATATTTTTACAAGCTTTTTGTCGATTGATCAGTTTAGATTGTAATCCGTGAAAATGTCAATCAATATGTCATGCTTATTTTCATTCCGTCGGCAGGTCACATGTATTTTCGGCAGGTTAAGCTTAATTTGCTTTTATGATTTTATCTCGGGTCGCAATGTATTTTTTCTTACCTTAAGACTGAGTTTTTGTCGGTCCCAAAAATGTATTTTATCTGTAGAGGCAAACCTTAACAAAATTCGTGTCAAAATCAGGGCCTGACAAAGTCATTTTCAACTTAATCGTCAGGCGACAGTGACGCTATCAACATTCGCCTTCAATTAAAAATCATTTGTTTCATTTCGAGCGCTTAGTGAGTCACATGAAAACTACTCAAATATTGATTTTAACAGCTGAAGGGCCTGAAACAGAAATAAATGTGCACAACGATACACCCATCGATAGTATAACTGTCATTAGTCACATATGGAAGCCAGTATGCAAAGATTTAGTCTTCATTGGTGATCATCCGATCACCGTAGCAAAAGGATAATTTATTGAAAACCAGATCGACCAATAGCAAGTAGACTTGTTGCAGCGTATCAGGTGACGATTTTATGTTTTCTATGGTTTTCGCTGCAACATACGCTCATTTGATTACAGCATTCCGTAGTGAAGGGCGTGGCGCCTTATATTAGTGAATCAAAATTATTCAATTGAAGCAGTATTTATTTGTCTGCCACTTGCAGGACGTTGCTAATAGTGATAATAATTTGAAATACTCGCTTTTCTTTTTAGTGTTCATTTTTTGACCGCAGATGGCAAAAGCAACTATCGAAGATATTTTATACTTCCACCAGGAAACTTTATCTTTATACTGTGCTTATATTGTATTTGTCACAATATAACTAAATGGCATTTTTTAAACTTATTTATCGAACGATTTTTTCGAGTTGTGTAACAGATTCAATTTAGTTATTCTATTTGTGTGACACATACAAAACAACTCAATTACAAACAAATTTCAAACATATTAGCGTCACTTTTCAATCGCTTGAAATAAACGTACATATATCTTGATTTGCAGAGTAAGAGAATTCAGCATTGCTTCCAGAGCGTGTTTGTGGCCTTGAGGAAGGTCAATTGTAATTTGTTCTTGACAGGAGGAACGAAACAATTCACTTTAAGCTAGTTCTAGGTTCTGTGGTTAGCGATGTCGGGCGGCTAGCTCTACAACACGGTTGTGATATCGGGTTCGATTCCCGATCAGGTCGAGGATCTTCCTGTACTGGAAACTTTCTCGACTCAGCACTGGGGCACGGTTTATCGTTGTACTCAGAGCCTGACAAAGTCATTTTCAATTGACAATTATCAGGTTTTTGCGATGCTTTGACCCATCGCTTTCAATTAAAAAGCATTTGTATCATTTTTGAGCACTTTGTGCGTCATTTAAAAACTCTTGTTTTGATTTTGACAGCTGAAGGGCTTGAAAATAAAAGCAATGATTTTCAATTGGAAGCGGGAATTATCAGCACCACTCTCACATGACGATTTTCAAATGAAAATGACAATGAGCGCTGACGCAGACAGGGGGCTTCCATAAGTATTTCACGCATATACAGGGAAAAGGAAGAAAAGATAATCGTGACGATATGAAACGAAACACGCCAATACCAATTTCACAACCCGAAGTGGCTACGGGGCGCAAGTGATCAACAGCAAAAAGCTTCGAGATATTGATCGGGACTTGCGTGCTAATTTCAATTGACACGCTGAAGGAAAGGAAAAAGTCCCTCTCTCCGTCCTTCTCTCCGTCAATTGAAAAAATTTCATTTGGAATGATTCGATGGACAATAGATGGGAAAAACCCGTGATGAAATCTGTTTGACAGCGAAAATGTTCAAAGTGATTTGATGACAGTAGCCGAATAGAATCAACTGAAAGTAAAACTGTTCAAATTGAAATGACTACGCGAAATATTTCAGTTTCATTGTTATGTTTTGAAAGCTCTACATTTTCAAAACATAACATTGTACTTATTCTAAGATATGCAAAATGTGCAAAAAAAATATATCGATATCAAATTCTCTCAACTAATCTTGTTGTCCGTAGCTCGCTCATGTCCTTGGGGTCATCTTAACGATAAGCTTGTTGGCGGTTGAACAGTTGACTTTCGTCTTTAAACTTAAAGACAGTGCGCAGCATATTCCAACCTTTTTTTAAATTCTTCCATAATACCACATCCTTGGTCCCGCCTACGTGTGGTGTCAGACTCCTCCGTAGGTATTTAAGACAATCGCACGGGCTTATTCCATCACATCATCGTCCATTCGTCCACAATGTAGGATAAATTAGCCTATAGTGGACCCCATTCCTATAGTGGACCACCCGCCAGAGGGATCTCGAGAGATTGACTCAAATTTCGAGAAAACTCTAGGGATCTTCAGAAAACCTTCTTCGGAAAGCATTTAGTCCAGCCAATCTGCATCCAAACATTTATAAATTCCGATTCATGTTGAAAGCATTCGAGATAATCTGTGGTGTGGTGAATAAAATTATGGGGTCCATTATTTAACCTACCTTGCTGCGGAAGAGCTAAAGTTTCCGGAGAACGCTGCTAGAGATGATAGAATGAGAATCATCCGGCAAGAGGCAATTCACAATGATGAGTGAGTTTCTCAACTTTTCGTGCGAACGTGTTTGAATGCAAATAGAACAAAACTAAATTATCCGATGAAGAGTTGGTTGATTTGAAAAATAATAGCAGGCCTAATGATTCATTAATGAAACAATTTGAACAAAGCATTTGATAATATCAACCCAACAAACAATTGTGTTGCATAACATCTTATTAAGCTGTAGTTCAGCCAAAATCCGTTCAATGACAGCTTTACACGCTATAAATCAACAAAGTTGTTTGTCGAGAAGTGTGCGTATTTTACATCAGTTATGCGGTCGTATCTTGGATACAACTTCCTACTATTTATTCACAAAATTAAAATTTCTTTGGTGAAATCGTGTGTTTTGTTATAGCAAACATCAAACAATTTGGTTGGTTATAGCAAACTTTTCACAGTTGTTCCTTTTTGACAAAGAAGTCATTTAATAATATCAGTTTTTCATGTAGACTCGCGACTGCTACTTCAAAAGGGCCTATTCAAAATGGTAACTGATAAATCAAAATTTCTATATCAGAAAAAAAGGTTTTGTTTGATTGAAATGGGGTTTTTAGCAAAGTTGTAGGTAATAAAATTGCGATTCCCGAAAAAATATAAACACTGTAAAAGATATTTTTCTCTATGCCAAATTTTCCAAATTGTCATAAAATCTTAAAAATCTCAAACGTGAATTACGCATATTCAATTTCAACAGAGTCAGTATAGCGAAGTTCGATTATAATACAAGAACAGCGCGTTGGATTGGTATCATGCTATGAGTGATAAATTTTCAACATTGTTATGTGTAGCTAGGAAAAATCATTCAAAACAAAGTTCAGAGTGAAAATGTCAAAATACTCAAACGTTCATAAATTTTTTGTTTCTCATTTTACCATCACCAAATATTGACAGATAATAGAATATACTGGTAACTTCAATGTGCAATTTTTTGATGTAGGACTACGTTTATGTTTTCTATACTAGATTACACTTTGTGAAATTGAAAATGAAACTGGCGAATGTTGCGTCAGATTTCAAACGATTATAGCAAGCGAACGACTTAATGCATCTTAGTCATTTATATGTCGGTGGATAGATAAAATGTGTAACAATTTTTTGGTATAATGTTCAACATTGTTGCTTTACTGATTAACGGTAGAAAAAGGTGAAAAGTTCCAAGGTCAAACTTTCCCATACATATCCCTCGTAATTGGCTTGTTTCCCGAGCACAGATAATAATAACATGGACGAAATAAATTCCACTGCCTACATTTTTTGACTCAACAAAGTGTTTTGGTTTGTTTATTTTTCTCTAAGCTGTGTGGCCACGCCCTAATGCCAAAATCTACTCTGAACTCGATAAAAAAGATTGCGTGTAGAAAATTCAGCTTCAGGTTAATTTTTTTACACAATAGCGAGTGCAGTGCAGCTGTTAAAGGTACGCGACCTTGAGAACGAGAGCTGCATACGAGTCAACTTCCAGGCAGTGCGGAGCATGTTAACTTTATTTTGCATACGGCAGCAACAGTTACCATCGTACGCTGCAGGATATTTTGCTGGCACAGCAAAATGCGCGGCCAACAAAATATTCAATACTACCGGTGGTGGTGCGCTCATCAGCGTTCTGTAGCACACGAATTTCATACTGAAGATTATGGAATCGGTTCTTTTCAGAACTTCAGATGCTTGAAGATAAGAGTTATGAGAATTTTCACAACTACTACTAGGGTGAAATTTTCATGTACTCATGCATCGTTAGTTTTACAATAACGACCATCAAATATAAACGGTAGTGTTGCCTATGAACAATTTTTCGCAGCATATCATATATACATTTAGTCCTACGTCACCATTTCATACAACCCCTAGGGCTGTATACCTTGTAGTATTTTTTCCAAAAAGGTACTTTTTGAGATATTTAATACTTTGTGATAATTTTGAAAATTTGACACAGAAAAAAAAAATACAGTGTATGTCTTTTTTCTAAAACCGCAATTTTATTACCTGCAACTTTGCTGAAGACACCACTTCAACCAAACCTGCGGTTTTTCTAATAAAGACATTCCTATCAATCAGTCACCATTTTGAATAGGCCCTTTTGAAGCAGCAGTTGCGAGTCTACATGACGAACTGATATTATAAAATGATTTCTTTATCAAAAAAGAACAACTGTGAAAAGTTTCAGCGAAATCGGAAATGACATGCCAAAAAAAAACATTTTTGTTACCTATTTTCCATGGAATGCCTCATTAACGAAAACGTGATGTATACCTTCAAAAGAACCGCGTCGACCGACGTGAGTTTGCTTCGTCGAAAGTACGCGAGTTTTGGTAATAGAGAAACAGCCGAATGCTACGAGTCGTAGATGCTTTCTCGCGAGCTTACAGCAGAGGATCGCGATGATTGGCAAGAAAGATACTCATTGTTCGTTTTCGTAATAAACGAACTTCGCGCGCAACATTATTCGATTCCGTCAATTCCTAGCGGTGACATAAAAACACAAACCTTTCTTTCCATCGGAGTCGCTTAGATGCAAAGATAAACTCGGTCCGATCGTTTGGCCGAAGATAACTCCCTTTGTTTCCATAATAGCGCGTATACCTTCTAAAATTTGCGTCTGCCGAATGGCGCTTGCTTTTTCGAGGGTGCTCGGGAATAGAAATAAACAAATATTTAAACACTTGGATGCTTTCGGTGGTGAAGTGTATTCCCGCGCTCCTCGTATTGCCCCGGGGGATCTGATACTCATTGCAGAGGTAAACTCGGACTCCAATAACAACTTCTGTTACACCTCTTTCCTTACCCTAACGATCGTACGGACGTGGCCGGCGCTCTTATCGATCCATGCAAAGTCGTAGCTACTGAATTGTTGTACACTAAAGATGGAGAACTAATCCTACACGCAAAAATTGGATGGTGCGAAACCAGTACAAAATTGTGCGTTTTTAGCGCAATTTTTGATGTAATTCGGAACCAGTACAATGATTGCGTGTTGGGCACAACGCAATTAATGCTCTAGCGTTTCTCCAATGTGTTTGGCAGCTCCAAACTACTACACCTAAACAGGTTCAACTGGTATCAAGCAGCATTGCAAAGCGAGCGAGAAGCAAAACCATTCTCCTCCTTTCTGCTTGAGGACGAGACATATGCTACGCTTCTCAAGTCTTTTGCACACACGCTTTCGAGATACTTTTTCTTCTTCATGCATTTCTCTGAATCGCAGCAAGCACGCACCGACAGTATGAGTGAGACTAACAACACTGGTATCAAGTATGTACAGCACGGGTGTCTCGCTCATTTCGTGAAGCAACGAGATATCGCCTTGCGCGTCGCAATCCGAACCGAAAGAGAAGCGAAAGAGCAACCAATCGTATGTGACGTGCCCAAGTAACACGGTTAGTCTTTAATAAGTTTAGGTAATTGAGATATAACGAATCTCGTCACTATAACAATAACGTATAAACTTATATACAACTTGTTAACAACTCAAAAAGCGCAAGGGGCGGAGCCAATATAAAACATATATTCAACTTCAAATGAATTGTTCACACGACTTATATAAAACAACTTTATAACGACTATAACCACCACTCTTACATTTCCAGTATCAACAAATGGTGGCCTGTTATTAATAGGTCATAAACAAATTGCACAAATGAGTTGAAATTTCACTCGCTGATGATTGTTTCTTATACATACAAAACAGATGACCCACGAAAATAATCATGGCTCTCCATTTGAGAAATTATCAAGACGATTCATTGATAGAATAGGGTGTTGGTATAGTGATTAAATACAATAAATCTACGTGCGATTTTAGATTTGTCGTGAATATTCGCCTTGTACTTCGCTTCGAAAATACCACAATATGATAGTAATCAATATCATATTTTTTTCAAATTTGAAATAAAGAAAAAAGTAACAGATGAACTCTAGAGGAATGAGCCTCAGGTATATATTTTCGATAGGATTATATTATGAAACGTGCCTTTAGCACAGAAAAATGGTGTTGAATATTATTTTAGCACGCCGCTTGCGCTAACGAGGCAGCCATGTTGATTATTGGCATTCGTTGAATGGGTACACCGATTGCCCAAAGATTTTGTCCGTTATATGACCACTATCTATAAAGTTTATTTCGGTAAAAATATTGCAAAATAATTGAAAAAAAATGTGCATTGAAACATCAAAGTGAACTAAGATGTCATGCATTATGTACTAATTATTTGAACTTTCTTACTCTTTTAGCAAACCAAGCGAAGAGTAATTTCTGCCACAATTCGGAGATGGAATCGTGAAACCAATTAATTAAGGCTATATAAAGCTACTACAATCTATAAAGAAAATCGCCGTCACGATCTTGATTATTGTAAAAATTCTCCTAACTAAACCACGCATTAAGTAATATATTTTGAAATTTAGGTAAAACAGAAATATTCAAACATTGATCTGAGGTTATTAACGATGATCAAAATAATAATAATAAAACCGAAGATCGTTGAGCAAGACAAAAAAGAGAATTGAAACAAATCATGGCCGATCAAATCAAACGATTTTCTTGTTTTAAGTAAATTGAATGATAAATTTATTGATTATAATTTACTGTCAAATTTATTATTTATGTTTAATCAAACATAAATTCCCTGGGTGTTTAAATATTTTATATACTTTTAAATATTATAACAGTATTTTTGATCTGCACTGTATTTGATGAAGAAGAAATAGTTCACACCATAAAATCACATTTACAACTGATTTAAAACTAAACTACAACTTTTGCGGCCATTTTTCAATTTTGTCTCCACTATACGTTTTGCTGTCAAACACATATTCACCACTGTTGTCTCTCTTACATTCTCAAGAAAAAAACTAGTTATAAACATGTTATAAATCAGTTTTTACAGCAATTCGTAATGTATTTACAACTTCAACTTGTTATTTCGATTTAAAATATCATTCCGATTTAAAACATCAATGCGAGTGAATTAAAACCCAATGTTTTCCCTGTAACTTATTTATGACTTATTTATAACTTTTCCCTTTCATTTTTTTCGTAAAAGATGTTGCATGTGTTACTTGGGTGTCTAGTCTTGTCGAAATTTCTCTCGTCGCTTGAGAAAAAGCGCGTGCACAGAATGACAAATAATAATTATTCACAAGCCACATTGCCATAAAAATCAGCAACGCTTTTGTGGCTTTGTGGAAAGGAGGGTTTTGCTAGTTTTGCGGTGAAGCTAGCGTTGATTACAAAATGTTGTGAACAGAATTTTGTTTCGTTTTTTTTTTGCAAATCATTCAATGGTACTTTTTAATGACCAAATCCATCGAGATAAATCGATCGAGTATTATAGCTATATAAATCTAGTGAGTTCACAAGTTGTTGTTTGCTGCTTGCACTGCTCCATGAGTAGCAGTCACTAATACACTCGACGTGAGAAATAAAGTGTCGGTATATGATACATATTTTGATTTCATTCTATGTCAATGCATTCGCAGTACAACTGTTGCGTTATGCGTTTCACACATTTATTGTGCGATTTCTGTGCAACATTTGTGCAAATCGGGAAGTCACAATGATTGTACAAGACTTCAACTTTTGCGAGTAGGTTCAACTTCTTTAGCTCAGATCGATCACGAAGGAGCAATAACGAAATGTGCGGTCGTCATCCTCAAGCTAAAGCTCAAACTTTTTTGCACCGATCTTGCAGAACCAAATGGTGCGCGGCGCTCAACCTTCGTCTGTGGTGCACGCTGCATCCTCCGTCTTGCACGGAGCCACTCACTGCGAAGGTCCGCTATCGCGTCAGTAAATAGGAGACTTTCCGATCCTAGGTTGGCGAATCCTAGCCGTGATGGCGTCGCACACCCACAATAGTATGGCAATTAATTGGTCAACAGTTTAACTGAGCAAACTGTCCCCCTCGCTCTCTCTGTTTCTGCTATTGGTGTAACCATCGCTTACCCTCCAGTTCGTGATCAGTCCTAAGCTGGAGAACGTCAAATCACGTCAATAATCGACTCCACACCATTTCTGATGTATGTACATTTGGTCCCAACGTTGGCCAGGTCTAGATCGAGCTTAGCCAACGCCCTCAACAAGATCTGACCCTTCTGGTTCGTAAAGCGGCTCAACAGCACATACGTTGAAGTCGCCCACCACCATCAACGACGTGAGGCCCGTTAGGCTCCATGGATAACAGGTCAACCATCTGGGTGAACCTTACGGTAAACCAACGTGGCGGAGCTTAGCAACTGTAGTGGAACATTCCGTTCACTTGGCAACCGTGTACTCTTCTTTCGAGGTTAATAAACAACCTCCTGAATCGGGAAATTGCTTGTCGTCCACATGGTCGTCCTACTGGACTTATCCGCCATCCAATTATCGTTTCTGGGAGGGATGCAGTAGGGGTCCGACACGATGGCGATGTCCGACAACGAGTCAGTGGCTACTTGATATAGCAGCTGCTGGGTCACGTAGCAGTGCGACTCTCGTGGTTTCGCTGCCTGCTTGCCGGTTGGGGATCTGGGGCCTCCCATGAAGTGTTCCCGAGAGACTCCACGCAATTCTTCGTTTTATGGCCTGCACCACCGTAAAACCTGTATAGCTGGCTCCTATCGGGCCTGGCTTGTAGATCCAGGACTCGTATCCTCCCTCAAAACTCCTTAACCAAATGCCTGGTTGCTGTAGTATTTTCAGAGGGCATACTGACCAGCCAACCTTGAACTTGCCATTTTTAGTGCCAGGTTCGGATCCGCCAACGCTAGTCGGAATGTGGCCACCTGGGTTCTCACTAGCCCCTCGTGCATGTCGCACTTTTCGCCAATTTCGTCCAAGTTTTTAATCTGGAGCGTTATCTACGGGTGAGTGCCCGAACTTGCACCTCTTTTCCTAGGATCCGCTCGGCTACCGTCTTGTAGGTAGCGGCTTTATTCTTCGTATCATTCGCAGCTCAAGAATCATCTTGCGAGATCAACGGATTGTCCACACATCCGTTCTTACATCCTTGAACTGGGTTTCGCTCCTAATTTACCTCGAGATATCAGAGTACTTAGACCCGGCTGTCTTGAGAATGAGGGCGTTCCCCTGCTCCGTGCCTTCACGACTCTTGGTAGTTATGTCACCGGTCCGTCTTGACGCTTCCTACCTAGGCTAGCTCCACCAACTGATTTTTCACATTATCGGGAGCCGCTTCCTTCGGGGAATGACTTATTCACTTAGTGACCTGCCTCGTAGAGCAGCACGCTGCTATTGAGGGAGTATCTGCACCTGTTTAGAATTAGTTTCTCTCCTAGCTCCTAGCTCGGCTCCTTTTCGGAGACTTCAGCCCGAGCCACAAGTTTGGCGTATTTCTGTTGAGCTTCGTCGATGGTAGTCCGAACCAGGAAAAGGCTCTGCTTCAGATCCCTGGTGATGTTGTTCCTATTCGCCGCGAACTCGATGATCGAGTCGAGCTAATCGGACAGCGCTGCCACCCTTGGCCGCTTATCCATCCTTGTCCATCCTTGTGGTCTATGCCGAAGCAGTGAGGTCATGGCTAGAGTAGGTCTCCTTACGAGCCTTACGAGCAACTACCTGACCGGCGTCTGTTCTAAAAAACTGATTCCCTCCATCTGATCTTTCTCCTGCCTGTTTTCCACCAGGCAATGAACGCAGAACGTATTGAAGGGCCTGCCAGGATTTACGGGACGGTGACCCCTGCACCGGGTACCACTTCGTCGTTTCAAGCCGCCGTCACACGATTAATTAATGTCAATACCTCGATAATCTCTTAAAAAAGGCTGATATATAGGCACTCAAACTCTGAGCTTTTTTTCCAGAGGTAAATTAATAGATGTTCAATTTATTGCGCCTAACTTCTAGATAAACGTTAGTCCAACGTCAAAAATGAATCACATATCGTGTTGGCAACTTTCGAAATCGGACCGATGAAATTCTCAATAACGCAACATTTTATCGTCGGGCGGCTTGGAACGACATGCGATTTTTTCTTTTCGTGTCGGGTGGAAGCAGATAGCAGAGGATGCAACGCACTTCCAGTTACGCAATAGTTTATTTGACTGTCGCGTGTTGCATATTGCAGCTCTGCGACTAAAGGGGTACAAAATTCTGTTCGGTGATCAGAGTTGTCAATGTTCCAGTACAAACTGGATTTTTCCAGTTTTTTTTTCTCCGACTGATCCAGTTAAACAGTTGAATTCCAAAATCTCCCAGTTTTTCTATATGTTTGACAATTTCATCCAGAGATAAATCTGTTCAAGTTCCAATTGCTTTTGTCTATTTCGAAAACACTCAAAAACAGTAAATTTGTAAACTAAAATTGTTTTAAAGGCGAATTTTCTCTCTTCATGAGACATGAGACTATTGGGAATCCGTAGCGGGTCATAGGACCAACCTTCTGTGCAAGTTTGAAAATTGTCACTAGCATCAAAAATGTTGCCAGATAAATTATTTTTGTATTTGAAGATTAAATTTACATTTTTCGGCAAATACAGCCATTTTTATTTTAAACTAGCTGACCCGGCAAACTTCGTACCGCCGCCTTGAGTTTTATTGATTGTTGTATTGCAAAAACTGAAATATCTAACTGCTGCTAAATAAAAACATACCCAAGATATGTTTTAGCTCTGATTTGTTTTTATTTTTTTTTTCAATCCAGTGCTCGTAAAATTCTGATTTTTTATTTAATTGGACATTATGAAGCACCTTTCAACCATAATCAAATTATTTCAATACATGTCTGAAAATAAACAGTCATTCTTTCAAATATTCTGAAGGAAATTATTACGTTATTTATTCAATTATTCAAAAGCTTGGCTTAATGCAAATATAGTAATACCCTTCTGCCTGGCCAATTTCACTTGAACAGATTTTATGAAAAACTTCAGAATTCTAAAAAATTCAAGCTAAAAATTCGAAATATACGAAACATGTGAAAGTGGTCAAGGCGGTCCTAATATGAGCTCCTTTTTCAAAACAGTATACAACACATACTAACAAAATCGTCTTGAAAATTCCTTCCAAATCAAAAAATGCTCATGTTTTTTCATTTATTTTGCATTAAAAAGCAGACTACTTGATATGTTTCTCGCGGTCCTAGCCACTAAATTCTATATATTCCACAATGTCGGGGTCCGGGTCACGTGAACATGCGACACAGAGCTGTTCATGTGAGAAGCATGAATACTGGGAGTTCATGCCTCAAATTTTTAGTGACTGTCCTTGGGTTTTATCAATAGTCATCGCGAATGCGCGACGCACGAGAAATTGCAGACGTTTGAAATTAAACGGCAAATCGGTAGGAGTAATCGCGATACGCGGGATTATAACGACTTCTCCTTTGTAGTTTCCTGTCAAAATTGTCGCTTCAAGGGTATTTGCCATCGGGTAGTGGCAGCAATGCATCTGTTCGGTGGTAAATTTGAACTTGAATCTATAAAGTAGTTGTATTTGAAAATATTTAATTAGCATTTTTCTCTCAATTGAGTGTTTGAGTTACTATACTTTACTTTCTTTTGTTCAAGACTCGTTTGAAGACTATGGAAACTAAGTGTGTAACTGACGATTCTGAGATACATGGGGTGTCGAACGTCGGCGCATTTCAATTTTTTCAATTTCAAAAATTTGTCAAAGTCAACTGGAAGATATGCAAGAATCAGTTTGATCATGTAGATTAGGAAACATTCCTTTTATAACATACCCTTAGTGACACCTTCGTTAGGAAGCATTCCCACTACATGTGAAAGAAAATTGATCGAAACCAACTGAAACCAGCATGAATACTCCTCAGAATTCTTGCAAAAACACATTATTATTTTTAATCTATTATGTATAATACGTACCGACAGTGTTCTCTTTCTTTCTTGAAAAACAGTCACAGCACAAATTCACAGAAACCGACGTTGAATTTAAGTGGAATCAACAGAAACCAATACGAAAATCCCCTAGAACTATTCCATAAAATATTTAAAAAAAATGAAGGCTATGGTTTAAATACGCCCCGGTGATGAAAAGTTGTTTCGAACTTTTCCGATCAAAGGCAACAAAAAATCGTTACTCACTAAAACTCACGGAACACCTCTCAGAATCTTCAATTTGTTGACTACCTCGCGTAACCCAGTTTCACACCAATCTTGCAATTCTTGCAACGAAGGGCGGGAAATATCAAGGGTGGGTTTTTAACGTATAAGAATTTTTCCAGTTGATTTTCGTTATTGCCATGGCATAGTGACAATTTGGTTTTGTCCTGAACAAAAATTCTCGCAAAACCTAATGGCCAACCATTTTTCAAGTATCTTTTTTTTTTTTCAAACATACATGATACCAATTGTTTTTCACGTGACCATGTGACATACAGCCGTTTATGCGAGAATATGTATGTTCGAGGTTTGATGCCACCAGTTGTCAGGGCTTCGGGCATTATCGAATATCACGCAATTGCGGAGTGCGAAGGTACATACAGACGTTTGAAATTAAATTGTAAATTGGTAGGTAATATCTGGATACACGGAGCTTCGAAATTTTCGCTTCAATGAGATTATTATTTCATCTGTTTTTTGAGGCAGATCTGCTGCCTAAGCACAGTGCAATTGACACTTCGCAACATTTTAATTTTCAATTCAACATTCAACAATTAATTGTAAATCAAGAGTTTTGTAGTAATGCAATAGTGCCTATTTAACGTAACATGAACTGAAATCAATGTTTTTTGAGAAGCAAAAACTACGCGTTCATTTTACCGGCTAGCAGAATCATTGCAGCATGAGCAAATGTCAATGATCTAAGTCAGTGTGCACTTTATAGAAAATTGAACAGATTGGTAACAGATGGTGAATTAAATCATTGCACATGTAGTGCTATTCTTGTTCGTTCTTTTTATTTATCAGATAAATAAAATGATTATTTGCAACTTTACTCAAATAAGCCAGAAATTTGATTTACATTATCAAGCATATGCCCTTGAATAAAATCGAAGCCACGTTGAGAGTATTCACTTGCATGTCGAATTTGTTGGTACCACGCCTATAGCTCTTCTGCATTGAAAAGGTGTAGTAGGCAGCGAAAAAGAATATCACCTAATACGTGAATCAATAACAGGTGCTTGTTTACTCAACAACAACGCTACAACAACTTGTCTACCGGTCATAGCCTACAATCATAGTAATCTAATGACGTTGTTCTTGGAATAAAAGGCGGGAAAAACTGAAAATATATTTCAATTTTTTTCTAACTTTATCAGTTGATTATTGTTATTTTTATGGCCTATTAATTCGTCGAAGATGAAGACAAAACAAACAAAAAAAGAATCATTCAAATCCGTTGATTCTACTTCGAGTGAAACGCCGTTATACAGACACCTACTTATTTTTATTTAATAGATTTGATAATTGCATCGTGTTCCTTGGAAAATTTTACGTAAGAAGCAACTATCATCCCGAGGTAATATGAGCCAATCTCGAGATATAACATTTTTACGAAAATAGTTGTAAATCTCGTAATTATTTTATTTTATAATTTATAGACGTAAGACACCTGAAAAATAGTGAAAGGTGCTACACTTTTCACTCACTTTCACTATTTAATTCTATCACTTTTCACTTTTCACTTGCAAATACGTATTTCGGCACTGACATAGTGCCTTCGTCAGTGCTTATTTGGACTGTGGAGAAAATAGCGAAACCCCAAGAACTTTATACCTAATTAGGTAAACGACTGGGGCAAATTTTAACTCAGAAAACGTAACCAACTTGAGTTAGGTAGAGAAATGTGCGGCCTGGTGATCCATGCCTTGTCGGGGAGTTTTCGGTAGAAATTTAAAAAGCCAAGAGAAATGATTACCCTGATCTCTGTTAAGGAGGGTAGCTGGGTTTTGCTTGAAAATTTCTAAACTTTCTGCGACATCTAATTTCCAAGGGGATGTTACTGATCGAACTAGACTAATGTTGTCGGTAGTCATAGCGTGATCTTCATGAAATATATGTTCGGCTATTTTGGATCTGAAATGGTGGGTTATTCCTTTTTCTGAGTCTTTCTTAGCCTTTACAAGTTCTGAAGTATGTTCCTTAAACCGGATGTCTAAATTTCTTTTTGTTTGGCCAATGTAAACTTTATCACAATGTGGACATGCAACTTTATAAACACCCGCCCTATGTAATTTGTCAATAGTGTCTTTAGTAGACCCCAACTTTGTTCTCATTTGATTATTTCTACTACTGTAGATAATATCGATGTCAAATTTTCTAAATTTTTAAACGTCATATTCAACCACTACTCTTTTCCGATCTTCTGTTAGCGGAGTGAGTGTTGTGTGAGATTTCCTATGTTGGATTCGTTTCTTTTTGTCATAAATGGCTTGTATGGTTCTTCTGTTATATCCATTCTGCTCACCAATATCAAAAATATATTCCATTTTGTTTTTCTTACCTTCATTACTGAGAGGCAAAGATTCCATACGGTGGAAAGAAGCCATTTTATGCTAGGAGGAGTGGTTAGAAATGTTAGGTATTCAAATCTAGAAAATCTATAACGAGCGTCTTAGCAGAGTGATTGAGATCAATCAAAGAAATAGTTATCGGTTTCCGTTATACTCTACTAAATTTTTTGGAAATAAATATTGAAATTCAGTCCGCAAATATATATGTGACGTACAGTCTTCCTCAGTGCTTATGTGGACTGGTAAAGAGCAAAGCGTAAATCCTGTTTTTTTATTTGTAGTAGGTACAAATGAAAATTAAGCACCCTTAATTGGAGTTAGGTAGGGAATTATGCGGTCGATTGTTTACCGTACCATGTCTGGGGTTTTTGGGAAGCAGATTGAATAGCCATGAGGGGTGATTACCTGCGTCTTTATTGAGAAGCGTGCATGAGTGTTGTTTATAAATTTCTAAACTTTCAGCTACGTCTAATTTCCATAAATTATTAACGAGGCGGAGGAGGTGAATGTTATCCGAAGTTAGTGGATGTTCCTCGTTAAAAATATGTTCAGCCACTTTTGATTTGAAATGGTGTGGTGGGGAATTTGTTGAAACTTTACTTGCTTTGGTCACTTCTGCGAAATGTTCTTTGAAACGTATCCCTAGGTTACGTTTAGTTTGTCCAATGTAAACCATGTCACAGTGACTGCATGCAATTTTATAAATTCCAGCTTTGTTCAGGGTATCAATAGGGTCTTTGGTAGACCCTAATTTTGTTTTGAGTTGGGTATTTCTACTAGTGTAGACAATATCCATCCCAAATTTTCTAAATTTTGAACGAAGTGGGCGTGTCAAGTTAACGTCATATTCAACGGCTACCCTTTTCAGATCTTCTGTTATTGGGGTGAGTGTTGTAAAAGATTTCCGAATTTGAGCACGCTTCTTTTTATCGACAATGGCTTGAATTATACTTTCGTTGTAGCCATTAAGTTTAGCAATTTCGAAAATATATTCCAGTTCCTTTTGCTTGGCTACTTCACTTAGAGGTAAAGTTTCCATGCGGTGGATCATATGATGGAAGCATGCCATTTTATGCTGGAAGGGATGGTTTGAAGTGTTAGGTATTACCCGTTTTGTATTCGTGGGTTTCAGATAAATTTCAAATTCCAAGTCCGTAGACTTTCTGACTACAACGACGTCCAAGAAAGGGAGTCTGTTGTTAAGTTCTTTTTCAATTGTGAAGTTTATATTTTTATGGGTATTATTAAGGGATATGAAAAAAGTTTCAAGATCCGCCCTTTTCAAAATACAAAAAATATCATCCACATACCTCCACCATCGAATCGGTAAGATGTTCCTCTTCTCTAATGTACTTTCTATATTTGCCATGAAGAGCTCACATAGAAAGGGAGAAAGAGGATTCCCCATTGGTGCCCCTTTAGTCTGTTTGTAAAATTTACCACGAAATGTGAAGTAGTTTTCTTCCATGCAAAGGCGTGAAAGTTTCAACAAACTGTCAACTTTCTTTTTCCGAATATTATCAAAATATTGGGAAAGAAGCCAGTCCTCTAAAAGGTTTAAGGTTCCATTCACTGGAACGCTAGGAAATAAGGCCGTAACGTCAAATGAAACCATTATCTCATCAGATTGGATGTTACCCGAGGATCTTAAATTTTCAACGAAATTTCCGGTGCTCTTTACTGATCGACTTGGAAATTTATGGGGCATGGCTTGAAATTCTTTTACCAGCCATTTAGCCAATTTTTCTGTGGGAGCCCCCACCGCTGAGATAATTTCTCTCATTTCATTTCCAGGTTTGTGAATTTTGGGGAGACCCTTTATTCTTGGAAGAACTGGATTTGAAACACGAAGATTTTGTAACGCATTACCCAAAACGGGTTTGCATTCTTTTATTGTATTTTCTACACGTTTTACCATATCAGCAAGAGGATTGAGTCGCAGTTGCCAATATGGACCTTTATCAATTTTTTGGGTTATTTGTTCATCATAGTCAGACTTGTCCATGATGACGGTTTTGTTCCCCTTATCTGCTTTTAAATAGAAAACAGGTTTTTTACGTAATTCCTCAACTGTCTTTAAATCAGACGAATTTTTATGACGTGGCAGTGTCTTAGTAATTTTTGAAAAAATTTGGCGTACTTCACCAGTTTGTTCTGTGGAAAGTTTACAACTGTCCATCCCAGCTTCTATATCGATGATCGATTGTTCAATATTGGGTCGTGAAGGAATTGCGAAATTCAGGCCCATATTTAGAAGATTTTGCTGGGGTTGTGAAAACTCGTACGAAGACCTATTGACCACAAAGTCGTCAATGAGGTGTACTTTGGCTGTCTTTCTACTACTGTTATTTCGTAGAAGCAATTGATTTAACTTTTTCAATCCCAATTTTCGTTTTCTTTCCCCTTCACACTTTTCGGCTACTTTAACTTTAGTTAGAAAATTTTGAAATTCAAAAGGAAATTCTTTGGCAAGTTTTAAATGAAGTGAATAACATTCCAGAGTTGTGGAGCTAAGTTTACTATAAAGAAACTTGATGCTACTTTTTAAACACTCTCGTCCCATATGTTTCATAATGGAGGGGGCTATAGGACTTTTAACTTTTACTCTATGACTCGTGGGAGTGACATGATATTTCAAACAATTTTTAAAAAAGGAAATAGATTTGTGGATACCCGCAATGCTCTTTTTTAACTTTAAAAACCTATTTGGCTCATTTGGCTTGGATGCCATTGTCAAATCTAGAAAATCTATAACGAGCGTCTTAGCAGAGTGATTGAGATCAATCAAAGAAATAGTTATCGGTTTCCGTTATACTCTACTAAATTTTTTGGAAATAAATATTGAAATTCAGTCCGCAAATATATATTTCGACTGTGACGTACAGTCTTCCTCAGTGCTTATGTGGACTGGTAAAGAGCAAAGCGTAAATGCTGTTTTTTTATTTAGGTATTACCCGCTTAGTATGTGTGGGTTTCCTAAAGATTTCGAATTCAAAGTAGTTGGAGTTTTTGACAACGACTACATCTAAAAATGGAAGCCTGTTGTTTTGTTCAATTTCCAAAGTGAACTGGATATTTTTATGAAGACCATTCAAAATTCCCAAAAAACTTTCCAAGTCCCCCTGTTGTAAAATACAAAAAATATCATCAACATACCTCCACCAACGATCTGGTAAGCAGTCTTTTTCATTTAGTTTATTTTCCAAATGTGCCATAAAAAGCTCACATACGAAAGGTGAAAGAGGATTCCCCATCGGTGCTCCTTTTGTTTGTTTGTAAAATTTCCCACGAAATGAAAAATAATTGTCTTCCATGAAAAGTCGAGTTAACTTCAAGTAACTGCGTACTTTAGTTTTCCAAGGGTTGTCACATTGTTGGGAAAGAAGCCAATCTTCCAAAAGATTTATAGCTTCTTTCACTGGAACACTCGGAAAAATTGCTGTGACATCAAAAGAAACCATTATCTCGCCAGTGTTGATGCCCCCGATGATTTTAAATTTTCAACAAAAACTCCTGTGCTCTTAACAGATCGACTAGGAAATTTTTTCGGCATTGATTGAAATTCCTTGACTAACCGTTTTGCCAATTTTTCTGTTGGTGCCCCCACCGCAGAAACGATTTCTCTCATTTCATTACCAGGTTTATGTACTTTAGGGAGACCCTTTATTCTAGAAAGAGAAGGGTTCGAGACACGAAGATTTTTCAAAGCGTCACCAAAAATAGGTTGGCATTCTTTGATGGTTTTTTCAAAGTTTTTCACCATGTCGGTAAGGGGGTTGACTCTCTGTTGCTTGTAAGTGGATAAAAGTGAACATAAGTGTATAAAAGTGAAAGGTGAATTTTGAATAAAATATACCAAGGAATCCAGAAAAAATATTATTTTTGACCGGAAGTGTTACCAGATAGATTATTTTTGTATTTTAAAATTAAATCTTCCTTTTTCGGCCAATGCAGAGAGTTTTATTTTAAATTTGATGGTTTCATCGTATATCTCGGAAAATTCTACGTAAGAAGCACTTACCACCCCATGGCAATATGAGCCAATCTCGAGATATAACATTTTTACGAAAAATTTATTACGAAATTCAATACTATTTCCGTAAAAATGCTATATTTCGAGATTGGCTCATATTGCCACGGAAGACTAAGTGTTTTTCACGTAAAATTTCCCAAGAAATACGATGAAATTATCAAATTTAAAATAAAATAAGCTGCATTGGCCAAAAAATGAAGATTTATTTTTAAAATACAAAAATAATCTATCTGGCAACACTTCCGGTCAAAAATAATACTTCTCTGGTTTCCTTGGAATATTTTCTTCAAAATTCACCTATCACTATTTTTCGGGTGTCTTACGTCTATAAATGGTAAAAAATTAATTACGAAGCTTACAACTTTTTTCGTAAAAATGTTATATTTCGAGATTGGCTCATATTACCTCGGGATGATAGTTGTTTCTTATGTGAAATTTTCCAAGGAACACGATGAAATTATCAAATTTAAAATAAAAATGGCTGCATTTGCCGAAAAATGTAAATTTAGTTTTCAAATACAAAAATAATTTATCTGGCAACAATTCCCGTCAAAACTTATATTTTTTCTGGATTCCTTGGTTTATTTTCTTTAAAAATCATCTATCAGTATTTTTTGGACATCTTACTTTTATGAATTGTAAGAAAAAGAAAAAAGAGATTTTGAACAAAAAATGTGTGACTTTGCAATAAACAGGGAGGTCCCACAGAGCGGGGGGTATTCCACTTACATTACTTTTACTTTTTTGGCTAACGGACCGTTCACTGGTCTAGGGCCGAATGAATTAGAGATGTCCAGCTTTTTCTGTCTTGGGCAGCCGTTCTCCAGTCTCCCCGTACACCAACAGATCGTGCATCTTCTTCCACCGCGCACATCCACCGCGTGCGAGGCCTACCACGGAGTCGACGGCCTCTTCCTGGTTCTCTCCTGAAGATAGTTTTGGCGGCTCTCTCGCCCGCTGTATTACCTTCACTATATCAGCATGTTTTTATACCTGGTACAACTCGTGATTCATGCGTCTGCGCCACACTCCACCTTCCGATTTACCGCCAAGTATCGATCGCAGAACTTTACGCTCAAAAACTCCGAGCACTCGTCGATCAGCTTCCTTCAGCGTCCATGCTTCATGTCCGTAAAGGGCCACCGGGAGTACCAGCCTTCTATACAGCGCTAGTTTTGTGCGAGTTTGCAAACTACGGGACCTTAGCTGGTTACGCAGTCCGTAGAAAGCCCTGTTCGCAGCTGCAACTCGTCGTTTCGCTTCACGGCTCATATCGTTGTCACATGTCACAAGCGTACCAAGATAAACGAATTCGTCAACCACTTCCAATCGTTCCCCATCTATCTCCACCTCAGCACCAACAACACGGGGACTCCCACGCTCTCTGCCAGCTACCATGTACTTCGTTTTGGCAGAGTTAATGACAAGTCCCAATCTCGCTGCTTCTCTCTTAAAAGGTACGAAAGCCTCCTCCACGGCCTTACGGTTGATACCGATGATATCGACGTCGTCCGCAAAACCAAGAAGCATGTGAGATTTCGTGATGATCGTACCGTTTCTTTCGACGTTTGCTCTTCGTACTGCACCCTCAAGAGCGATGTTAAACAGTAGGTTGGATAGCGCATCCCCCTGCTTCAGTCCATCCAACGTTACGAACGCGGCTGTTGTCTCGCCAGCTATCCGCACGCACGATTTTGATCCCTCCAGTGTCATACGACTCAGCTTTATTAGTTTCGTAGGGAAACCGTGTTCCAGCATGATTTGCCACAGCTCGTTTCTTTTCACTGAGTCGTATGCTGCCCTGAAGTCCACAAATAGATGGTGAGTCGGTAAGTTGTACTCCCGGAACTTATCGAGGATCTGTCGCATTGTGAAGATTTGATCCGTCGTGGAACGCCCTTGTCGAAAACCAGCCTGGTATTCGCCAACAAAGGATTCCGTTAACGGTCTCCATCTGAAGAACAGGCTACGGGAGAGCACTTTATATGCGGAGTTGAGCAACGTTATGCCTCGATAGTTGCCACAATCCAATCGATGGCCCTTCTTATAGATAGGGCATATGAGGCCTTCCAACCAGTCGTTCGGCATTTGTTCGTCCGCCCAGATTCTTAGTATTATCTGGTGGATCGCATAGTACAGCCGCTCGCTTCCCGCTTTTAGAAGTTCGGCCGGGATACCGTCCTTCCCAGCGGCCTTGCCGTTTTTCAGCTCACTAATCGCCTTTTTCACCTCCTCCTGTGTTGGTGGCTCCACAGCTTGCTCGTCACTCATAATCGTCATCCTGTTCCTGCTCTGCTCATCCGGCGCCTCACCGTTCAATAGCGCCTGAAAACGCTCCTTCCACCTGGCTGCAACCGTCGGTTTATGAGTAAGCAGGTTGCCGTCCTTGCCATTACACATGACCGGCACCGGGAAATTCCTGCTTCTGACTCTGTTGACAGTTCTATAGAATGTCCGCACGTCGTTTTCAGCATAGCTGTCCTCTGCGCTGGCGAGCACCTGCTCCTCGTACTTGACGCGCTTCTTCCGACGGTGGGTTCTATTTTCGGCAGCTCTTGCCACCCTGTACCTCTCTCTGTTCTGACGCGTAGCCGCAGTGAGCATGCGGCTCCTGGCACGGTTCTTCTCATCTGTCGCTCTCTGGCACTCAGCATCGAACCAGCCATTAGGCTGTCTTCCACGCGTCGTACCTACCACCCTTCTCGCAGTCGTTTCGATGGCGCCGTGAATACTGCTCCACAGCCCATTTATGTCTTCCACTCCTTCCTCCTGCTGTTTTGCGATCCGTTGATCCAGCTCTCTGGCGTATTCTGCTGCCACGCCATCAGCTTTCAACCGCTGAATGTTGAAACGCGTCGTCCTCTCTGCTCTCTGTGCGAGATTTCAGTACGTTCGACAACCGTGCGCGGATCTTACAAACGACGAGATAATGGTCGGAGTCAATGTTTGGTCCCCGAAAAGACCAAACATCAGTAACATCCGAGAGGTGCCGACCGTCCAATCGACACCAAATTTAGGATTTTTCCAAAGTGACAGTAGATGAATAATTCTCCCAACTTTGAGCAATATCTGTGATGGTCGTGTCCAAGTTTGTGCTTTTTCGTGGTCACTTCGTATGGAATGACCCATACATTTAAATTTGTTTCTTTTTTCGTTTTAAAATTTTGATTTCGCTCTCCTATAGCGTAACATTCTGAGAAACGCAATTCTACGACAAAAAACTGCAAAATGCAGACAAAACTGAAAAGATATTATTACTAGTTATTACATATCATCTAACCCACATTTCCCACAAATAAAACTGGTAGCCCTTTTTCCAGACAGATTTAAACAATGCGATACGCCAAACGGTCGCGACCAAACTAGGCCCAGTTTTGCATTCGGTAAAATGACGCCATTATTTAATGTTCTCGCAAAATGTAACATGAGTAATTGCAATGTTTTATGCAACAATGTAAATTTATATTACCGAAAAGCAGCCCAGATGGGAACATAGGATATAAAATAGGATTACCATCAGGTTGCAAATCTCGGGCAAAATCTGCCTAAATTATTTAGAATTTCATAACTTATTTAACTGACACCTGCAACAAGCCGGCTTCAAGCATACTTAAATAATTACGCCTGTAATATAAATCCTCCAATCCGTATTAAAAAAATCCGTTGACCGTCTCCGACACGGTCGGAAATGTCTACAAATCGCTCATTAACAACAGCATCTGACACTTGAAGGCCACCAGCACCATCGCCGGGTCCCGGGTCCGACGAGGCGACCGAAGCCGGCGAAAAAGTTTAATTCCTTCCACGCCCCGCGAAGCTGTTGAGCAACTTTTCGCGGCACAAAAGAGGAAATGCTCGGTGCTTTCGAAAAAGCAGTCGCGCGCCATTAAATCCATCCTAATTAGAAGCATTGGACCCGTACTTGACGCCCTGGGCAAGTGCTGGGTCTCCACTTTGTTCGTTCAAAACTTCCCCAAAGAGCTTTTCTCGTTATCTCGAGGATTTTCCGTTGCCAGCGGCACAAAGAAGGCGCGGCTTCGAAGGGACACACAATTTTCTTCCCGATCGAAATTGGCATCACAGCGTGGAGTGCTCGGGAGTCGGTCAGAGGTTAACGAGTTATGAAAATACTAATTGTTCGGTCCTGGTAATTGCAGCCGTCGAAACCGCAGCGAAGAAAGGAACGGTCCTTCTGCGAAGATTTATCATCGTCAACCGAAGGTAGTGGAAAAGTTCGTGATGGGCTTTGTATTGCTTCCTGCCCGCGGGGGGTGAAAACGGATAATGTGATCCGATGGAACAAGCTGCCATTGGAAATAAACGATTTTGTTAATAGTAATCCTTGGCAGGATAAACAATTCCTGAAATCCGGCGGAGCCGATTTTCATTATCTGATTCCATCTGATCCCTGTGCCGAATCCGACAACGGCAATCATCAATCTGAAGTGCCTCGGCGGAGGCCAGCCCTCGGAGGCAAACAATCAAACATCATGGGACCTCTTAATCGGATACAGTGGAATTAATAGCATTCCATTTATCATCGTCACAGACCGTCCCCGGTGGAAGCAGTAGGCAGTTTGCGATAAATTTCGATCTCCTCCTGATCCTCGTGGCAGATAATCTGGAGAAATGAGTAAATAAAAGCAAACAATCATCGAAATCAAAGTCCTTGCCGAGCGGAAGATTATTAGCACCGATTTGATTACGTCTGACGACGGTTGCGGTGTAATCGGGGAGACGAACTGCAGTCACGTGACTGGTTTTGTTTTGACGCCAGATAAGCATAAATCATCGGCTTCCAGGTTGACGTGCGGACTGGTGCGGTGCCTGGCGGCGGTTTCTACTGCCGGAGATGCACGCGTCTCTAATAATGGAGGGATTATTTCAAATGTCACGCGGAGCAGAGCGAGGGTGAAAAAAGGTACGAACACGAAACCAGTTCTGTGGGTTGTCGGTTGTCTAACAAAATGTGTCATCCTGCTGCAGCAGCTGCTGCTGCTAGTTACTGCCGGGGAGGACTGAAAGCACAGCGGATGCTGAATTTGTCTTCTCTACCACGTCCGGTGTTTCTTGTGCTTGGGTGCTAGGAAGGGAAAAGTTTTATTGATTCTTCAATTGATTTTTAATTAGTTCTGTAGGGGGAAAGTTGCGCAAAACTTTCTTATGAGGAAAATGGGTAATATTGTATCATTGTCCTTTGGAAAGCAAGCTAAGCGCATTGCTAAGAATTTAATTCATTCTTCATTGATTAAAGTTATTGAAGCACAACATTGATGGCAGAATGCAATCAAATTATAATTGTATTTCAACATTGTTCAACAATTTTATGGAACCTACATACTTTTTCAAGTGTATTCCATGTCCTTTGTTAAAAGCAACCAGCATTTGGTCAATTATTCGAACATCAGTTTTCGATTTCGAGGCGCCGTTTCGGTTCAGGAAATACTAACATTAGGGAGCATTTTGTAAGCCTTGTACTCGAAAAACTTACCAAACAAAAGTTTTCTCAAAAATTTATTTCAAGTCGGTGAAGTGTTTTTTATGTTTCGGCAGGAATACTTTTTTCAGTTTCCTTTTCACCGGTGAAACCCAGCACCTTTCCCTTAAAACCCCACATTACCGACATTTTTGGTCACTTTCATCCATTCTTTTTTCAACTCCAACTCGCTTTTTAACACCTTGGACGATTTTCGAACCTTGGTCCTCATAAGGGCCCAAAATCATTCCACCAGACGAATTTCTGATGAATTTGGGGGGTTTTTGATACAAAAACAACGCGTTTGTCTCTGTACCAATCCAACGTTAATCGCGTTCGATGGCATGATGCCAGGTCCGGCCAAAATAATCTCTCGCCTTCGTGGGATCGTAGGAGGGGCAACAGACGCTTCTGGAGGTACTCGGTGCGGATAATTTCGCTGTTGATGGTACCCGTTGTGATGTACGGTTCACACAGCTTGCCAGAGAAAGTATTTTTTGGCAAATTCTTCCTTATGTCTTCCGGAACATGAAACCGTGAGTCGTCAACGTAGAACGCCACCCTCGGTAACTGCTTTGCATCTGCCTTGATGTAGGTTTTGTCTTCCATAACGACTAGGGTGGGGAATCGTTATATGTAAAAAAACGAATCTTGATAGCATGAAGCCAGAACCAAGTTTTTTTGTTCTATTTGGAGCCCCAAACAATCCTAAATTTATCGGAAGCCGATTGGTTAAGTCTCCGCTTGGCGCATTGCATTTCAAATTTATATGAAGATTTGTATGGAAAAACCAACGTTTTTTCATTTTCCATACTAAAGAGCTCAAAGTGGCTCAAACCATAGGTTTTATGACTTCAAATGGTAGGTTTTTTGATGCCTAACATCTTGGCCGAAGACATCAAAGAGCTAGGGTGTCGCAAAAAAATACTGGAGCTGTTCAAAGTTGAGTATGTCGAACTTTATGTTGCAAATCATTTTTTCTGCCAACACTGCCAGTGTACCGGCGTTAGTCAGATTTCCATCAGTAGTAACCTCTGAAAAACGTTGTAGATTCTTCCTACGACTAGAATATTGACCTGACTTTGTTTGCTTGATTCAGCTTAGTGTATAAACTCGTTACGACTTCTGATGGAAATCCTACTGACGTCGGTTGGCAGAAAACAAGATTTCCTGCATTAATATCGACATAATCAACTTTGAACAGCTATAGCTCTTCTTTGGAACATCCTAGCTCTTCAGTGTTTTCTGCAAAATTGTTAGGCATCTAAAATACTATACTTTTTCATACCCGCAAAAGTTAGATGGTGCGAAACCAGTACAAAATTGTGCGTTTTTAGCGCAATTGTTGATGTAATTTGAAACCAGTACAATGATTGCGTGTTGGGCATAACGCAATTAATTCTCTAACGTTTCTCCAATGTATTTGGCAGCTCCAAACTACTACACCTAAACAGTCTCAACTGGTATCAAGCAGCATTGCAAAGCGAGCGAGAAGCAAAACCATTCTCCTCCTTTCTGCTTGAGGACGAGACATATGCTACGCTTTTCAAATCTTTTGCACACACGCTTTCGAGTTACTTTTTCTTCTTCATGCATTCTTCTGAATAGCAGCAAGCACTCACCGACAGTATGAGTGAGACTAACAACACTGGTATCAAGTATGTACAGCACGGGTGTAACACATATGTGTTTCGCATATTTCGTGAAGCAACGAGATATCGCCTTGCGCGTCGCAATCCGAACCGAAAGAGAAGTGAAAGAGCAACCTGCAAATTGTATGTGACGTGTCTAGTCTTGTCGCACATACATGGAAATCCTGAGAGAGAAATTTCTCTCGTCGCTTGAGAAAAAAGCGCGTGCAGTCACTAATACACCCGACGTGAGAAATAAAGTGTCGGTAAATGATACATATTCTGATTTCATTCTTTGTCAATGTATTCGCAGTACAACTGTTGCGTTATGCGTTTCACACATTTATTGTGCGATTTATGTGCAACATTTGTGCGAATCGGGAAGACACAATGATTGTACAAGACTTCAACTTTTGCGTGTAATGTAGTGCATTATTAGATCACTATTGAGCTCTCTAGAAAGGTAAATGCAAAAAAGTAGGTTTTCCCATATAAATTTTCATACAAATTTGAAATGCAATGCGCCAAGCGGAGACAAACCCAATCGACTTCCGGTAAGTCTAGGGTTGTTTGGGGCCTCAAAAGAAACCAAAAAACTTAGTTCTGGAAAATCGATCACTTTTCCCCACCCTAATAACCACACACATCGGTTTGTTGTTTGTGGCTATGGTTTTTTTTTCGGGTACAGGCCTTATTTTAGTATGTTTTTCACAGCTACTTAAAAACCGGGAGTTAGCTTTTTGTATAAATACTAATATTTGGGAAGTAGCTACATATATTCCTAAGTTCTAGTACCATTGTTTTGTGACAAGTTGAGACAAGAAGGAGGGAGGTGTGAGAAAAAATCAAAATGTCGTCAAACACCGATCCCCAGTTCTCACACTTTATCTTGTTCAAAATATACTAATTTGAACATTTTGCGAAATTTTACTAAGTTTTACAGTTATCGGAACTCGCCATCTTAGAATCAAAAATATCGTCAAATATCGATGTTCGAGCTGTAGACGTCATCCTAAATCCGAGAATTTCCATATTGCAAAGTATATGATCGATTTTCGGTTTCGTTCATCCTGGCTCCGCAAACACCAATATTGGAGAGGTTTGGGGCGTTTTCCTTAGTTTTACACCACTCTCAAAATTGTCGCTACATGATTGCAGAATAATACTTTGGTCAGAATATCAATACTCATCCATTTTATTCAACAAGTTGTGAAATTATACGAAATTGGAATCTGTTATCCGTTCAGGAGTAACTCCTTTCCCATTTCAATACATCCATGACCACTTCTTTTGTATAAATAACATGTATGCCCACTCTGGTCGAAATCGGTTCAGGGATTCTAGAGTTATGGTTGTTTTGAATATCTAAATTGCATTGAATACTGATTCTTAGTGTCTAGACATAATTAGACCTGAGAGTATCATTATCGGAAAGTATTGTAACGTTTTTCTAAGTTTTGAACAGCTTTTTAGACGTCGTAAATTAGTTTTCAAAATCGTGTTATATATCAATTTTCGGGTTTTCAACTTTGCTTTGGTTTCGGTAATATCAATTTTGACGAGCAATTTCCTCAATTTTAACCAGCTTTCCGCAAACCGAAAGACGCCATCCTGAATTCAATTGCATCGCACATCGATATTTGATCTCTGGTTGTTATCCTGGTTGTAAAAATATTCGTATTTGATAATATAGGATTGATTTTCGCGGATTTCCTGAAACCAATAGTCCCATCATAATTTTGATATAGCGTTGGACACCGATATCCAGGTCAAAAACGTGTTTGTTATGTAAATTTTAATTTTAAAGGACGTTTTAACGTTTTGCCTTAACTCAGAAAAGATAATCATATTTTGGTATGCGTAAAAAGATAATCATGCGTCAGATTGACTCCCAACTTTAAAATAATTAAAAATGCAAGGTTTTCTTCATAAACTATCGATAAACATTGTTATGAAAACAATGTTAACACATCTATAATTAACAAATACCAGTATTTAGGTTTGAATATTCCTTTATTGATTAAGAAAGACCGAGAAAAGCCGACGCACGGTTAGAAAAAAAATGTGAATATTGCTGCAAGCGATGAGTCAAATTGACGCAGATTATCTTTCCAGGGCTAATTCATCTAGCTTTCCAAAAATCAGAAGTCATCATCTTAGACATAAAATTAGCGTCAATTGGCGATATTTGTTCACTGGATGTCATCCTGAGTTCGAAGAAAATCCATATTATAAGATATACGAATGATTTTCGCAGATTCCCAGAAACCCAAAGACGCCATCTTGAATTTCAAAATGACGATTTACGATTCCGGGCAAAATACCAATATTGGAGAGTTTTTGGATGTATTCCATTCCCTCCCAAAACTAGCAGTAACAAACATGGATAACCAAATTCTCTATCGGTCTTTGGATCACTTGAGATCACTGGAGAAACCTTGTTCTTCAAAGATGGACGAAACAAGTAAAAAGAGGACTGAACACTTGAATAAACTGTTTTGAATAGTGAATTCAAGCTCACCGAAAGTCAATGCAAATTCAATAAGCGATCAGAACCCGAGAATGTTTAAGAAAAACACATATGCTAATTTTCGTTAAAGTCGGCTCAGACCTTCCTCATTAGGCTGTCCCAAAAAAAGTCGATGTTGAAAAAGTCAAGATGCTCAGCCTTAAGTTGAAAGATAATGGAATTATAGCATTTTTGTAGATTATTTCGACCTCCGAAAAAATTGTTTCCAGGTTGCCCAAACGTGATTTATGAAAATATGACTTTTTTAAGCTACAAAGCCACTCTTTTGCACTTTTTTCAAATCTGTTCGATTCCTACATTTTTCCATATATTTTTGTATTTTTGTGGGACATTTTTCCATATATTATTCTATATATATCCTACATTTTTCCATATATTTTTTATTTTTGTTTGCATGGTTCAGTTCACCATTTATTTGCATGGTTCAGTTCACCATCGCATTCAAATATTTGACTCACAGAGCCCATTGAACATCACAAAAAAGTGAATTTTTCTCATAATTTTTAGATAAAACCAAAAAACACATATGAAAAATTTACTGCAACGCGGGTTTCAAGACGAAAATTGAGATGCAAAAAGATCCTTGATATCTTATCGGGGGGCTGAGATATTGGCGTTTTTACATGTGATGGAAAACTATGCATTTGCACAAAAATGCCACTAAAGCTCAATATGATTATAGCCAGTTTCAGGGGATTCAAAAATGCATATTTGAATGTAGAAAGATGGGTGATCAATCCACCAATGAGTGAGATAAAAAAATTCACTTTTTCATCAGAATAAGATAGACGCTAGATGTCTTCGACAAACTTTTCGGTTATCTTAAAACTAGAAACTTTACTGAAGACATCATGTTTCTATCTCTTGCATATTACGAGCAACATTATGTTTTCGGTTAGAAGGCACTTAGAATCAATTTTCGTTCAAATTTGTTCTAGTAAGGTTTCAGCCATCCAAAAATGCATTTGTTTTCTGAACATTGTTATTTTTTATCTCCTAAAATAAAACAGTTATTTAACATATTTGATCTTTTTTCACGAAATTTTTTGACATGAATCCTGCTTTGCAGTAAAAATTTCAGTTGTTGATCAAAAATTTTTTTTATTTGTGTTTTGAAGGGATTTATCTAAAAACTATGGGAAAAATTTTTTTTTTTGTGATGTTTAATGGGCTCTGGAAGTCAAATAGCTGAAGGTAACGCTGAACTGAACCATGCAAAAAATTCAAAAACAACCCCACAAAAATGAAAAAATTTATGGAAAAATGTAGGAATCGAACAGAATTGGAAAAAGTGCAAAAGAGCGGGTTTGTAGCCTAAAAAAGTCATTTTTTCATAAATCACGTTTGGGTAACCTGAAAACAATTTTTTAGAAAGTCGAAATGTTCTACATAAATGCTCTGAATAACATTATCTTTCACCTCAGACACGAATGCATTTATAATGTAAAGTGTCTGAAATTAATGAAAAAAAAATATCTTTCAATCTAGGGCTGAGCACCTTGACTTTTTCAACATCGATTTTTTTGGTACACCATAATGCACATGTTATAACCCTACTAGCTCCGTATATTATAATCGATTGAGTAGTACGCCACTACTGTTTTTTTTTTTTGAGTTTAGTGAGAATAATGGATACAACACTTGCATGTTTGATACTAACAAAGCGATAGGTTTTTTTATCACTGAGCAGTTCCACAAAAAAATGTCGCAGTTTTAATATTTCATTTAAATTGTCATTTTTAATTTGGCTGAAACTTTGCATTGACGTTCCTATAGGCAAAATATGTCATTTTATGCTATTGGTTTAATTTTTTGGAGCACGAATCATTTTTGAGAAGCTATCGAAAATGCTATTTTGGGAAAATATTGATGATTACAAATATTTTTAGGGCCAGAACAGTTTGTTTGATCGGTATGACGTCTTCGATAGAGTTGTAGATATAATTTTGTCTCTCCCAGAAAAATATTCACTTCAAAATATTTTTTTGCCAAAATTTCAACATTTTTGAAAACTGTTTTGCCCCTTGGTGACCAAGGGGTTAACCAATTCGATCAAACAAAAATGGCATAATAACTTTTTCTTTATATTTAATAACTATGTGCATTTTTAACAAATTCAAAAGACCTTGTGCACCTAGTTTCAGCGAGAATGGCTCTAGAATAGCTTGAATTTTTCTCAGCCGTCGCCTGGGAGGCTCAACTCGTTTTTTAAAAGTCTCTCCTAATACTTTTTGTCATATCTCGTTATTCATGGTATTCTTGTACGCTTAGTACGTTTTCCAGTTTAGCCTTTATTACGTCTCTCTCAATTTGCATGAAAATTCCCCGTTGTTCAGGCGTTTCCTTCAAATATAATTTAATAACATGTTCATGTCCTTTTTTATAACATGTATCCTTATTTATTACTGTGACTTTTACCGATGTTTTCCCCACGCCTTTAAGTAGGGGCCATCCACATACCACGTGGACAGCTTTAGGGAGGGGGGGGGGGGGTTGGCTAATGTCCACGGTCCATGCATTTTTTTTAGAATTTATATCGGCAGTTGTCCACGGAGGGGGAGGGGGGGTCAAAATCGTTAAAAATCTGTTCACGTGGTTTGTGGACGGCCCCTTATGCCTTTTGACTCTTGTTAGTAGAAGGCTATTCATATTTTTCTCAGCGACTTGTTTCGCCAGTCAGAATTTTTCTTCTCTATGTCTTGTCTTATAAGAATTTTGTGTCTAATTACATCGTATTTAGCTTTTTTTTTCAAGATAATAGTCGGTACTTCGTCGCTGCGATGATAACTCATTTTAATAAGCTTTTATTTCATTTCAAGTTTTCTCACCTGTAGTGTATGTAACTTCCAAAAATCTTTGCAAGGATATAATCTTGTCATTTAATATAATTTTCATAGAATAATAAAAAAAAATCTTAAATTCATAACATTAGTCACTATAATAGTTTAGCCGGTTATTATATTTTATTTTTCAAAATGATTTCCGTTTTTGATTACAGTCATTTCACTTGGAAACTCCACCACTTCTACAAATATGCTGTTTTTTTTTTGATCTGGTCCCGTCGACTACTTTTACTAAGACTAGATCACCCCACATGAGCTGCCAGTCATTTACTTTTTATCATACAGGGGGTAAACAAAATGATTGAGACAGGCAAAATTTTGTCAATTTTCATATGAACCGAACTTTACGAACATTGAATAAATTGAAAAAGACATCTTGTTCCTTTTAGGTTAATGTATTGCCAATAAACTAGAGTTCATTAGGACCAAAAGATCAACAATCCTTCAAGTAGTAATCGATATATGAATTGTTTAAGTATGTTTTTTTACAGGAAGAGTGGAGAAAACTGAGAAATGGCTTAGGATGTCTATTTTATCATTATTTCCCCTACATCTTTCACCAAGAACTTTTTGTCAAAATTCTTGTGCAGTCCAGTTATAACTATACAATGTGCTTGCACAAGGCTCCTTGTTTTCTTATCATTTTCAACAGAACTGAGCATGCACAAACAAAACAAAAAAAAAAACTGGCACCAAGAGGAGAGAGCTTGCATAAACATACTTCTTACTTTTTCTTCTGAGCATGATTGTTGTTGAGTACGGGAGCCTCAACAGATTGGATGCAAATATAGTGAGTATCAAACTGTTGGCAGCTGGAAACTCAGCATCTACTGAACCGATTTGGCTGATTTTTTTCCTCACAAATTTTTTTTTCCAGATTTTCAGAGCAGGATCCCCCCTTAATGTGGCAAAAATTTCCACTAAACTTATATGCTGGAAGTTACAAAAACTGAATTCACGCTATTAGACATGAGCAGATTCGTTTTTATGTCCATCATTTTTGCTTTAAAGGTTGCAAATAATTCAGACTCAATCAATTTATGAATATATTTATTCTCTTTGACATAGTGTATCATAGTATATCCTCATTGAATCATAGGAAACTTCTTTTTGGTGTGAAATTCGAGTTATCATGTCTTTACTCTAGAATACTAAATGTCAAGCCGGTGTGTAACTGAATTGCCAAAACTTTCATAATACAGAATTAATGGCGCCAGGATTGTACAACAATTACATGAAAGAGTGTAGTAACACGCTTTCTTTCATTCCCATGGGTGAAAAAAACACAAACTGCCGAAAGTATAAATTAGCCTGCCAATAATGAAAGCAACTTTCTACAATTAAATAAAAGAAATCAAATTTTCATAACTTTTCTCGATCAAATTAATCAGAGTAGAAGTAGGCAATTGATAGAAAGAAACTGTTGAATGAGAAAATTAAAAACTCTGCCAAAAGAATTTTTTGCAAAATTACATGATTTTCGATGCACATAACGTTATAGTCGATCTGACTGTAGTCCATGTTTATAATAATTGAATTTTTGAAGTCTAGTTTGCAAAGAAAATGGTTACAAGTTTTTTAAGCAAAATTTTATTTTCTGGTTTTCTAAATTTCATTCCCAAATACATTATTTTCAATCAAGCATACAATTACACATCAAATACTAAACGTACCGTTTTATATTTACGATAGAGAAAAATTACCCGCAGCCCAAAATCTACCAGAAGGCCTACAGTAAAAAGCTTTCATGCCTGAAGCACGCTTTAAAATGGTTTTCCACTAGCTAGACTCATCAAAAAATATCGCTGCCTCACCGCACCGCCTTCCCCCTTTCTCCAATACAGTAAAATAATTACCAACGGAGCGGCACATTTGACTTCAGCTCGCACTCGCGTTTCACGGTTCTAAACGACACCAATTAGGATTTCACTTTAACATCATTAAAATTCATTGAATCGTGATTAAAAATTGAACTGCAAACAAATGGCTCCGCACGCTGGCAGACGCTGTTTGTTCGTCAAGCAAAATGGCAGCAATTTCGCATGAAACTGCGCAATCAAATCGCATAGGTAAATTCATATGCATACAACGGTAGACACAAACACACACACACTAACACCGATAACACACGGTTCCGATTCAAGCGCACCGTTTTCATGTTCCATTAGCGATCGGACGGAACACCGGTCGTCCTGATTCTAGTGAAATACTGACTCCAAACTTGAAACGGATCAGGCAACGACGGACGCAACACTGGGGAATGCAGTTCTCAATATATCTGAGCTTCGGGCTATAATATGCAATTTAATCCAGTTCCTGCTGCCGCGCACTGAAGGACAAAACGATCGCAGCAGCAGAGAGCACACACATGTGGAACCGGATGAATTTCTTTCCAGTTTATGTGCAATCTATCCGATGGCACGTTCGTTCGGCGGTAGAGATGCACATGGTGCTTTGACATCCGAACCCCGTAGACCCGGACGTAGTACGGGACGGGCGTACGGGTTTTGCTTACATGGCAGGATTCAGACTGCTTCCCGTAAACATAACCAGAACCGTCTGCATCAAATGACGAAAAGGGGCCCGCGGGGACCGATCCGAAGCTCATTTTCATTTGGCAATCGCAACGAGACTCGGAGTTATGATATTTGATAAAACCGATGGCTGAATCGCAAACGCGTCGTCGTCGGCCCACTGAACTGGAAGCTGGAGTGAAAAGTTCAATCACTACCGAAGCAGTTCGTCATAACTGTCGCTTAGGGGAATCCGTTTTGGTTGTTTAAATAAGTTGGATTTTGAGGACAAAAAGTTATTCAGCAGATACGTGAGACGTTCCAGCTTCAAATTAAAACCAATTAACGTGGCTGAGCAATTGTCACATTATAAAGTACAATTTCGCGTTCAATGGCACGTGGTACTGTCGCTTCCAGACAATGCAAACGATAACTCCGACATTTCTGTGCTCCCGTCCGAGCCAGACAACGGAGCGCCATTCGAGCAATGAAATTTTTTGATTTCCATCGGGAGAGAGAAATTCTTAACGCGAATTGTCGCCAAAATATTACGACCACGAAAATTTGGCGGTTGCTGGTGAGATGCTTTGCTTATTTTATGGCGAGTGACGATAAACTTTTTATGCGTTTGAATTCCGTGCATCCTGCGGGCCTGGCGATTTTTTTTCCTGCGGACTGACATGCCACGGAGGGGAGGGGAACCGGCCGATGGCATCGTACGAAGCTAGGGTTTATCATTTCAGCTCAGTCATTCCATTGGCATAGCATACTTTCAGCGCACCATTTCTGGGGCTGTTAAATGCCATTTATGGATTATGAAATAGTACTTTCTGTCGAAAAAAATGTAAAAAAATGTGAGGGTGATTGGATGCAATGTTGCGTGGATGATATGTTAATAAAAATTGTAATTTTATAAGATATAACTCAATATTATTTATCAAGCCCATGTGTTGTTGGTGGTAATAAAAATATCATGTATGTACTATAAAATAATATTACACTAAATTCAAATTAAGCTTTTAACAGCAGCTGAACCAAAATTTTCTTTTTTATTGAAAATCCTAGAAAAAAGTTAAACCTGTCCTCACTAAATCGCTAACTAGACTTCGCAAAGTCTACGAGAGGCAAAACAAAACCCTGAAAAGTAACTCAAAGCGAAGTCATGAGTCACTTTCATTATCGTTCTCGTTTAATGGCACCCCCAATTGACATCAGCTCTTGCCGCCCAATGTTGGTTGCGTTTTTTTTCTGAATCCTATCGAATGAAGGAGAACACTCATCTTACCTCCAGTGGAAAACACCGGCAGCAGCACTACGAAGGAAAATCCCGCAAAATAAGCACCATCATCGAAGCGCAATTGAGTGGCAGTTTTCGAATGGGGCGAAAAAAAATCGACCGTACGGCCAACAATGCAATCAATAATCATCATCTGCACGCTTCCAGTTCTACCGGATAGGAAGTCTGCACGTGACACAGTGTCCTTTGCGCGACGTGGAAGTGTGGGGCGGTGTAAGTTGAGGGTACCCATCGCTGCTAGCGTTGCACGAGCTAAACTGTCCGGATGCCGGATATGCAACCCAGTCATATAGGTGCTATTACCATCCCTCTCATCCCCTCCGCACTCGGTGATCACAAATCTCTATGCAGCCACATTGTATGTTTCGCATCCGACGTCGATGGCGATGTCGATGGCCATGGAATTCGACCTGACTGTGTGTGTGGAGAGGCGACGCTGCTCGGTACTCGAACTCGATACTGTGGGAGTTTTTGGCGTCTGGCATCGCATGCTCTACATCTAAATCGTTATTCGATTTGTCAGATCATAAATCACCCGGTATAGTGTCACTAGGTTGCTCCACTAGTGTTTGCAGTTAGTTTTTATTTCCATTTTCTTCCATCCCTGGACTGGACTGGACGTGCGGGCTGCGCAGTGTATTGTGAAGTAGTTCTCGATTATGAGGCACATATTTTGCTACAATGTTGTGTTTCCGGTAATCGCTGCGAAGATTGAGTGGACAGGCGGAAGAGTTGTTCGACGTTTTTGCTATAGTCGGCAAATTGTTCTTTATCTGTGTAAATGGATCACGACCATTATGTGATGATTAAAAACAATTATTTGATATGGAGACGAATATTTCAAATTACTGATTAGGTAAGAATACCTGAAGCTGAATGAATCACACCTGGTGTTGCTTAAATCCTAAGAATCAACTAGATGAAATTTGATAGTTATATTAGCCTGTGTATTGTTTTACCCTACCACTTTTATCCCACTTTGTTAAAATTTACTTTACTTCCCTAAACATGAGTCATTGGAATAGAATAATCTCTGACATCAAAGATTAGACATTGCGATGCTTCTAAAGCGCAATCAATATGTAATTTTTTTTTTTTACAAATCTAACTCATAATTAAAATTATTCACAATATGAGTTTTATATCTATCCCAGTAAGCCTTGGAATAATTAAGTTACTGAAAATGATCAGAATCAGCATATGTTATCAATTAATTAATTCCAAATCAATCGTAGATGGATTTCTCACAGAAAAAAAAAAAACTATATGGGACTATTAAAATAGAATTACAGTCAGGTTTTTTTTACGCGGGGGATACGTACCTCGTAAAAATAACCGAGTAAGAAAAACCGCGTTAATTCAAAAATCCGCGTAAAAAAATACCACGTTTTTTTTTTTAAATCCGCGAAAAGTAGTCCAGCAAGAAGGGCTTTAGAAAAAACCTGAGACGCTCTAGTACCAGTATTTAAAATTGTCCTCATTGGCGGTCATTCCGGATCTTTTGGTTGGCGGAGGGTATTTTTTGGACTAAGTCTTTTATTAGATAAACGTTTCTGGTTCCAAACCCACGTTATTTCGAAAATTCGGGTATCGCAGTATCGCGTAGAAAAAACCGCGTTAATTCAAAAATCCGCGTAAAAAAAACCGCGTAATTCAAAAATTCGCGTAAAAAAAACCTCGTAAAAAATCCGCGTATAAAAAAACCGCGTAAAAAAATCCTGACTGTATGTACTGAGAAGCAATCATTGAACAAAACTTTTCATTGAAATTTCATTGAGAACTCTTTCATGATTGGTGTTCAGCGTTTTAATCACCGATTACAAAAAAAAAACGATTTCAGAAGAGTTTTTGCCAATCACCTTTAAAATCATCTTTGGACTCGGTAAATGGTGAATAAGCTGTGGCCATGAATCAAATCCTAACTAAGTTTGAACTTCAATTCCCAAAGTTTAAATAACTCCCTCTCGAAATGAAGAAGAGCACGGTGTCTGATTCTGTGATAAACTATAATTACTACTCCACTGCCGGAAGCCTGAATTCTGTCAAATTTATAAACCACCTTAATATTTGATATGAGATTTGTTTTATTAACAATTGCAAGAAAGATTTCTTAGGGTCTATCCGATAAATCTGTGTTGTACAGTTCAGATTTCGCTGTAAATAGTGTTAAGATAAATATACAGTAGAATAGCGAAGAATTGTACTGTTGTCCCAGTGGTTGAAGAAAACTTCTCTTTGGCCCTTATTGCCCCCGGTGAAATAAACACAACGTAGGACCGTGCGTAATCAGCAAAGCATATCGTTTGCAAGTACGGCATTCAGAACGGAAACAAACGCTGAACGTTCCTTTTTGAATTAATTTTTGAATAAAATTTTTGTATTAAATTCAAGTGCAATTGTTTCCTCAAAATTCATTACACTGGCCGACGCAAGCGAAAAAAAATGGTCCTATGCTACACTGCAAAAAAAGGAATTTTTTTAGTGTTAATTGTATTACTATCTTTTTTTTGTGCCTCATAGTATTCATTTGCGTGAATTGTTAGTTTTCTGATTTCATTCAAAGAAGGAGGTATATTAGAAAAATTGCTCGAAGAGGATCCATGCCAAACGCAGGAACAGCTTACTTCGGTACTAGGCCAGGAGTTACCCACCAAACCATTTCCAAGCATGCTTGGAAAAGAATTTCTAAACACGGAACTTAGGTTCCTTGATATAAGCCAAAGGACGTCGAGCGTCGTTTTTTGCCTGCAAACGACTGCTCTAGCGGGAAAAAAGGAAGGGGTTTATTCATCGCATCGTGACGGGTGATAAATAAAGGCTTATTTACAGCAACCTACAGTTTCTACGTCGTCGGTTCGGTCGAATATGAGCAAGTCCACGCTACTTCGCAAATCGATTCTGATTGACCATTTCCGATTTCGCTGAAACTTTGCACAGTTGTTTCCAGTTGACAAATAGGTTATTCCATACTATCAGTTCTTCATGTAGACTCACGACTGCTGTTTCGAAAGCCTATCCCTAAGCCTAATTGCCTATCCAAAAATGTGACCGATGAATAAAATATTTTTTGTCAGAAAAACGACTTGTTTGATTGAAATGGTGTCTTCAGCAAAGTTGTAGGTAATAAAATTGCAATTCCAAAAAAAATATATACACACTAAAAATATTTATTTCCCCGGGAAAATATTCCAAATTGTCACAAAATCTAAAATATCATATATTTTTTTGTAGGGAAACATACAAGCAAGAGCCGCGTTGCATGTGTAAGCGAGACATCATCTGCTGTGTTTGTAATGATGCAGCGATCCAATTCATTTAAGTCACGACAGTGTGTGTTGTGAATCGACTGGTGATGAGGATAATTTTTCATTTACCTTTTCAAGTAGTGAGTAAAAGTTTTGCAAGTAGTTGTAACGGTTATTATTAGATACTCGTGATCTTGCAACATGTGCGAATTATGTGACAGTAAGGGTTGTTACGTAACAGGAGAAGAATTGTATTATTTGTAAAGTAATGGATTTGTTACACGAAAGAAAATATTTTTTAAATACTCTCCAAGTAATAAGTTAAAGTTCATTAAGCAGACAATGTGTGCAGTAGGGAAAGCGAAAAATAGGCGAACTGGAAATATGATATAGATTTGAAAATATATACCGCATCCATATCATATTTACAGTCCGCTTATTTTTTGCTTTCCCTACTGCCACATTGTCTCCTTAATGAACTTGAATGTTAACGGGTAAAAGCCGTTGTTAAAAATAGAAATTTAGTTCGAATAATAAATTAAACTTTTGCGTGTAGTTATAGCAGCTATTTGACTGCGAAATAATATAGGTAGGTATGATGGCGTGGCAAGTATAATAGATTAAATAGTTAATTTTACCACAAAATCAGCGCGTTGGATTTGTATCATGCTCTTAGCGATAATTTATAACAACAACAGAAAAAAATCTTCAAAAATAAGTTCTGAGTGAGAATGATAAAAAATTCAAACGTTCATAACTTTGTTGTTCTTCATTTTACCATCACCAAATTTTGACAGATAGTAGTACGTATTGATCGTCTTCAATGCTTCTTTAAATTAGATTTTTAAAATAGGTACTTTTTAAGATATTTTAGATTTTGTAACAATTTGGAATGTTTGGCCCAGAAAAAACATATTTTCACGATGTATGTATATTTTTTTTAGAATCGCAATTTTATGACCTACAACTTTTCTGAAGACAAACAAGCCGTATTTGTGATACAAAATATTTTATTCATCAGTCACATTTTTGGATGGGCCCTTCTGAAACAGCAGTCGTGAGTCTACATGAAGAACTGAAAGTATAGAATGACCTCTTCATGAACTGGGAACAACTGTGCAAAGTTTCAGCGAAATCGGAAAGGACATCCTTAAAAAATATTCATTTTTATTTATTTTCCATGGAATACCTCATATGCTGCTCATTATTTTGACTGTTTAAAGAACATCATGTCGTCCTCAACAACAAATAACTGACTGCAAAACGCAAATTAGTTTTAATTTTACAAAATTTGCCTTTTAGTTTATAAAATACTTTTATAAAGTAAGACACTAGATATAATTGGCTCCGTAAACATTATTATGTATTGTGCCGTGTCAAATTAATTTTTTAGTACCAAGATCATCAGTACAAATCATTATGGCAATACTAGCACCGGTTAATACTTCAAAAGTGTTTTGATTTTGAGCCGTCCAATACATTGAACATTCGCTAGAGCACCAAATGCGTTATGAACAACACACATTCGTTGTACTGGTTCCGAAACAGTACAAAAATGCTCTAATAAGACGCAACATTGATGCGGTTACGCACAGTCCAACTTTTGCGTGTAGTTTTTTAAAAGGCTGCTTACACACTAAGTAACTATAGTTGTAGATCAAACGCGTCCGCCTGTCGGGCAGCTCAAGTTGCACTTCTGAAAAGTTGTGCATATTCAAATAATCACGAGCAGGGTTGCCAGTGAAAATGACTAATAGTAAGAAAGAATGCTGGAAATAAAACTGGGAAAATCTGAACCAATAACTAACATAAAAGAATTTGATGGAATATGCCTAATTTTCGGTATGATTCGGCAACGCTGCCTTTAAAAGTGCAGAGTCAATCCTGCATCGGCTCGTAAAAAACTAATTTCAGTGGTGTAGGTAATTGGGACGACGGATACACGTGTAATAATGGAAG